>NW_015506344.1:211560-243021 GCF_001515645.1 Sinocyclocheilus grahami | reverse complement strand
CATTAAAAAAAACTATATATTTATTTTTATTTCAATATTTTTTTTTAATCAATGAATTAATTTATTTGATAGCTAATTGATTGGTTTATGCTTTATGATTTCTCTCCAACTCATATGTAATAATTTGACTGCTTCCATTAGAGCAATATTGGCTGTAGGGTTCTCTGATGATTAATAATATTTATAAGTGCTTCAACCAATATTCAATATTCCACTGACCAGCTTTAATCATTCCAATATGGTGGAAAAATTAAATAAAGTGCCTATAGGAGCAGCCATTAATGCAGTAAGCATGTATAGATATCTATGCAACCAGTGGTGTGAAGTAACGAATTACAAATACTCACGTTATAGTAATTAAGTTGTTTTTATCAGTAATTGTACTTTTTTGAGTAGTTTAAAAATTGTGTACTTTTACTTTTACTTGAGTACATTTTAAGTGATGTATCGGTTCTTTTACTCAACTATTTTCCTCCGTTTGTGGTCGTTACATGCTTATTTTAATTTAATTTTTATCCATCAACGTGATTGGATAGAGAGTAATAGATCTCGTGACTTTCGCAAATCAAATTGTGCATAGAAAACTTTAACCGCCAGCTGTTTATCATGACTGCTGGAAGCGCATTCTTCAAGCATCTTCCTCTAACTTAATATGTTATGGTAAATTTCGGATTTCTGCTTACTAAATGATTTGTATATATGCTTGCCTATCTACACGGCCTGAAATCTGGTGTGAGGTTGCGGGTGTTGCATACAGTGTTAACTCCCACAAAGTGCCACGTTCAGTAAATTCCCCACTCACTTACGAGACAGCCTCGTCTCTCTCTCGCGTGCGTTCTGCAGCGGTCACTTGTTGAACTTGTTGACTTTTGATGAGTTTGAGCGCGTGATGCGCACTGTGAAAAGGGTTTTTATTTTATTTTATCCATTTTACGGTGAAAGCCGATCCAGTGATCCACAGCGCAAAGTTGTTGTATTACCTCAGTGACCAGCACGGATCAGCTCCAGGCATGACGAAGCAGATATCATCCTCTTTTGGAAGACCAAACAAAGTAGTTTCGCTTTCACAACAAATCACACAGTGCCTTCACGACATGGCTGCGGCAGCAACAATACTACAGCGTGAACATTTGGGCGGCGTTATGCAATCTTCCCACATAGTGATGTAGATATGTGGGGGCGTGTTAGAACGAGGTGTTTTAGGGGGGCGTGGTTAACTCTTAACTTTTATAAAGAATATCTCTTTGGATTTGAGACTTTAGTCTTTGCAACTTTACAGATCTTCTTTATGCACCAAGAGATTGTAACACTCCAAAGAGAAAGGAAAAATTGAAATCGCATCATATGACCCCTTTAATATTTTATGTGCAACAACAGCATGCTGTCTCAGTGGCCTTACACATGATTTTAAATCTATTTTTTTCAAACTTTATGATTTAAATGGGGATGATTGTACTGAGAATAACTTTCATTTTTTCTTCAACTGAATACTGTTTCTGTGCTTTTGTAATGTATTTTAAAGAGTTGGCAGTCAAAATTAAAACTGCTGGATGAAAGATATTCTTCATTCTTTATGACAAACAAGATAATGTGAATTACAGAATGTACAACGTTTTTAAAATCTATAAATTGCGGTGTACAGCGTTTATTATGAGGGGGTAGAATCCACAGCTCAGTACTCACTACTCAATACTCATGAGTACTTTTAAATTGGCTACTCTTTTACTCTTACTCAAGTAGTTTTTTGGACAAATACTTTTACTCTACTCACACTACATTTTTTTTCAGTACTCTTTCCACCACTGTATGCAACAGAGTCTTTGCATCTTCAGTCACTTCTCATCAAAATGAGACATACTGTATCTGTTAAGCCTTCCCTGCCGAAGTCTCTTAAAGCAGGCCATTGAGAAAACAAGACTGACTGTCAGGTCCTCTCCACACGTGGCTTCATCATTGTTGCGGTTTGGGATAATCGCACGGTACCCCTGGGTCCTTGTGGGTAATTTTAGAAAGTAAGCTTCGGCCAGCTGGGTTTATTAGATCACTGAATTGGTTTCGATTTCCCCACCATCAGTCAAACATCAACAATTTCATGCTACATTATTAATATGGAAAGGTCCAAATTAAATGTCAAATCCTACTTGGAGCTGGATGCGTGTTTGCATTCGATTTTAATGAGAGTGTGTGCATAGGAAATGATTTCACACATTCACACTTGACCATTCAGGCCCTGGAGACAGAGAATCTGTGCTATCGTGGAGAGTCTGTCTTGCGGCATCAGACAGACATTGAGTAGGTTTTCAAGCGATTGATTGTTGCCCGAGGACTTTATCTAAATAAAGTACTATTACTTTAACCGTAATTATAGACAGAATAACCACAATCTCACCTCCTGTTCACACTTTTGGCAGTTTTCCAGCTAAGGTCTATGCCCTGAAATCTGTAATGTAAGTGTGAGATCTCAGTTTGCTTGTATAATTAAGCATTGGGATTTCTGCCACCTTTAATGCATTGCTGTCATGTGACATTATAGTTCAAATTATGCAAAGCTGTGGAAGAAAATAAGTCCTTAAAACACTACTTATTTAAGATAGTAAATAAATAAAGGATGGCAAGGACACCAATTTCTTGTCAATCCGTGCACAAACTTTCTGCAAAAAATTCAGCTGCACTCTGACTATAAATAAATAAATGTGTGTGTGTGTGTATGACTTAAAGGTCCCATGACATGCTACTTTTTGGATGCTTTTATGTAGGCCTAAGTGGTCCCTAGTACTGTATCTGAAGTCTCTTTCCCGAAATTCAGCCTTGGTGCAGAATTTCAGCCACTACGAGCCAGTCCCACAATGAGCTTTCCTTAGGATGTGCCATTTCTGTGTCTGTAGCTTTAAATGCTAATGAGGAGGAGAGAGGAGGGGCAACTGCCATGCTTCACTCGTTTGCAAGCCATGATGTCTCTCGAGGAAAAAAAAATATTGCGCTCGCCTCGCACGGTAGTAGCTCATTTTCTCATGGGCGGGCCAAATTCTCTGGGCGGGCAAAGCAGAGAAAGGGGAGGTAACCTTTCCCCATATGACAACATAAAGGGAAGATTCCAGATTGGGCCATCTGAGCTTTCATTTTCTCAAAGGCGAAGCAGGATACCCAGGGCTCGGTTTACACCTATCGCCATTTCTAGCCACTGGGGGACCGTAGGCAGGCTAGGGGAACTCATATTAAAAAACCTCATAAAGTTAAATTTTCATGCCATGGGACCTTTAACATGATTTATATGCTCAGTTATATGCTCCTAAAATTCAAGATTTGAGGGCAAATATGTATGGGTTTTTGTCTTATATCATGATATAATTTAACAATATCACACGAGCAAATATCTACACAATTGCAAATGTGAAATTGATTTCATACAACAGTTTAATAGTTGTAGTTGCCAACATTTCTCATTTTACATTTGTTCAACTTGAAATTGAACTTGAAAATAACTAAAGCCAAATAAACTAAAAATAAGTAAATAAATAAAAATTATATAAAAAAATAAAACAACAAAAACAAAACAAAATTACTGTATTAAACATTAATAAAGTAACCTTTAAGTAAAATTAAAGTGGAAACAGAACATTTATACATATACTGTAAATATACATACATACATACACAAAAATGGTGTATTTAAATATGTGTTTAACTGCATCTTATTACTATGTATCCTATTATTTATAAAGGCCAGTATCATCGATACCAATGCTGCTACAGAAGTGTCTATTTAATGCATCTCCCCCTCAATTTTAGCAATTAATTATAGCAATTCAGCTTTGCAATATATTTGAAAGCCATTATTTTTAACATTTAATAGGCTTTGAAACAATACAAATTTTTCATTTGAGTGAACTTAAAACAATTTTCACATAAACTATAAATTGTATATGCATAAACTATAAATTGAATATATATTAATATTTATTCAAGCTACAAAAGTTATTCAGCAAAGAGCAGAGAGTGTTTTTTTTATTTTTCTTTTGTTCTATGATTTGCATTAATAACAGACTGCTGCAGGTTTCACTTTAAAAGCAGATCCGTCTCTTTGAAACCTGATGCACATGACATGGCTCAAACACACATTCGATTTTCTCCCAACTCTTTACGGTTTTCTCATTTAGGATTTTGTAATTCATTTAAGATTCTTTACAATGTCCCTCACCAAAAAGGGGCATTTTGACATAATTCTGTGTGTTTTTGCGCATGAAAGAGAACTCGCTGTGCTACTGGTATGCTGTCTGACACGGCTTTCTGTGCGCGTGCACATGTTGGATGCCTTTGTTCACAGACAGCACGCCAGTACCAAATTAACTTTTCTTCTTATCGTGCTCGATAGCTTGTTCATAAAGTCTACTGTAACACTAGCCAAAGGATCCCAGAAAAAAAAAAAAAATGGATGCTGCGTTAATTGCGTTAAATACTTTTTTACGTGATAAACTGAAAAAAATTAATTGCACAATTAACATGCTCATTTTGACAACCCTAATATAGGCCCTGTATATGTATGTATGTTACGGGTCATATGTGTTTTGTGTTTGCTTTTGTTGGACTTTGAGTTTTCACATTTTCTAGATCAATTTCCTTTGTCTGTGTTTATTAGTTTCTATGGTTACTCATGGTTTTGTTAGTGTTTGCACCTGCTGTTCATTTAGCTTATTGGTTTGTTTCAGTTTATTTAAGCTCTGTGTTTCATTCTGTTCATGGTCAGTTCTCATTGCATGCTCCAGTTTCTAGTTCTGAGTTTGTGAAAAAAAAAAAAGATCCAATCTCTCATCATATTTGCAACTGTGACTCTTGCAAACCACCCTAAAACTAATCAAGTGCCATCAAGCAGCTGCTATAAACTACAAGAAAGTGTTCTTTGCACCATTCATGTCAATGCAATCCACATAAATCTGTCAATGGAGATACAAGCACTTTAATTTCTCACCTGCGCAGATGCTCTCCACTCACACACTCTCCATCAATGTAGCGCTGTAATTGCCAAAATCAGAAAACACTGCTGAAGCGGCAGCTTCTTCCAAATGACTAAAAGTTTCCACTTAGTACAGTATTTGATTTGTAGCTAGCACTGCTACTGCTCTGGGGTGCGTTTCCCATACAACAATGTAACTCACTAATGAACCATGGTATGACGCATCGTTGAAGAAACTAACTAATTAATCACGACAGTTTCCAAAAATCATGTTAGCATAGTCGTTCCTCCGTCATTTGGACCACTTTGGTTCAGCAATATAAGATGTCGTTAATGACATCACACACAAGAGTAATAATCTACTAATTGACTTGAGATATCCGAGATGCTGTTTTAACAAGTATGGCACCAAATGACTACTTCAGTTTTTTGTTCTTTATCATTTTGCTTTATTTGATGTTTGATTCAGAGCTGTTTGACCAAAGCAACCACATAAGTTTGTAATGCTGTTTGCAAAAGTTAATTTCAACTAAATTAAATCTGTGTTTCGGAAAACACAAAATCGTTGAATTATGTTGCTAATGATGGAACTTGCGACCATAGTGTTGGCTAACGATGCTTTTGGGAAATGCACTCCTGGTTGTTTGGTTGTTTCAAAATGGTGTAATGTTAAAATAGTTTAGAGACTTGATCTTGTGCATAAGCGTAACTTGGGGGGGGGGGGGGGTTTGAAAGATTTTACAAAATATTTATTTATTATAAAGAGATTTTTCTGCGAAGTAAATATGCATATAATGTAGTTAATAATATGTGTAAAAGATCATACATTTTAAATTGTTATTGTAAGTAAATTAATAAATCAAAACAAATGTAATGTCTCCCTCAAGCTCATTTGTGTAAGAAATTGTCGCGTGACGAATCTGCATTTTGGTGATTTATCGGCTCAGTGTTCTACTTTTATGCCGACCATTTACATCCAAATGTTATTTAATTTACTCAGAAGACAACCTACAAATAGATTTTAGAATATAAACTGTTTGTCGTCTATTTTCAGTAAGACTAAATAGAAAGTGTGTGCCTGTCATTGTGCATTAACTTGAATCAAGCCCACAAATGTCTGTGAATGAGTAATTCACTCCTTGATTTACTTAAAGTCCCCATGAAATCAAAATTGAAATTTTTTGGCTTTTACTATCAATATGCTTCAATACGATGACAAAATTCGTATTTGGAAGATATAAGCATTCAAAATGTACAGCCTCCTTTGAGATCGTTTTGACGTGCATTATTTTCACCGTGTTTATTGCCAAGTTTAGTGTGGCAAAATAGAAGCGTAGTCGTAATTTGCGTGCGATGTATCTGGTTCCCATGACAACCTCAGGCACTTGCTTCCGCTGATCTATGTAAATTCATTTGTATTGTAATTTGAAAATGTGTTTAAAAGTGCGACTGACCAAACCGACTACCTCGGTTTGGACCCCCTAAGTTCAAACGTCAAGCTACGCCTATGAGATGTCTTGAGACAAGCATGGTTTTGGTATGGATCTGAGTTCCATTTCTTAGGGGTTGATTACATGACACCATTTTAAACTAAAAACATAAAAAAATGTATCTATTTTGACCATTCATCTACACAACAACAATGTACAAAAAAATGAGTTTCCATACCATAATCATCTCTGTAAAATTTGTGAAAACGGTGACGTCATGGGCATGCATATTAAACCAAAAAATGCAGATGAGCTGAAGGCCACTGTCAAAGAAACCTGGGCTTCCATACCACCTCAGCAGTGCCACAAACTGATCACCTCCATGCCACGCCGAATTGAGGCAGTAATTAAAGCAATAGGAGCCCCTACCAAGTATTGAGTACATGTACAGTAAATGAACATACTTTCCAGAAGGCCAACAATTCACTAAAAATGTTTTTATTGGTCTTAGGAAGTATTCTAATTTGTTGAGATAGTGAATTGGTGGGTTTTTGTTAAATGTGAGCCAAAATCATCACAATTAAAAGAACCAAAGACTTAAACTACTTCAGTCTGTGTGCATTGGATTTATTTAATGCACGAGTTTCACAATTTGAGTGGAATTACTGAAATAAATGAACTTTTCCACGACATTCTAATTTATTGAGATGCACCTGTATTCAGGCTATAGGAATGCGCACGTTTCTTTACAAAGTGACAACAACTGGCAAGCATAATACAGCATTTTTGGTAGTTTTCACGAAACCATGTGAACAGAGATCCTTGTGACAGTGACTACGTTTACATGGACATCAGCAATCTAATTATTTACCTTATTCTAAATAAGACAATATTATGATTAAGGTGTTTACATGAGTTGCTTTTAGAATATTTCTTTCATGTTCCCGTTTTACATGTTATAGTACATAGTTCGATTAATGGCACGCGTCATTACATCACCACGCGACGCCATCCGACGTCCCCTCCAGAATTTCACGCATAAACATATAGTTCGTCTTCATGATGATGTCATGTACAGTTTTGGGTGTTTCATTTTTAATTTTATGAAAGCTTCAAGTGCAGTTAATTATTTGTACGTGCATACAGACGATGGTGGTGTTGAAGCTCGTTTATTTGTGTATCCTGTCGCAAAATGCGGCGGATCCTACACGACGTTAATAATGTGATTAAGGTGTTTACATGTCTATACTGCACTTCAGTAATGCGACTAAAATAGGAATACTCCACACGTCTTAATTCAAATAGTGTTTACTTCGATTATGACTTTAGCTAAGCTAAAATCTCTGTTTACATGGTAGCTTAATCAGAGTATTGTCTTAATCGTATTAAAATCGGAGTATTGTTGTCCATATAAACGTACTGAGTGTTGTCGTCCGTACTCAAAACTTTTCAAAAACCCAAAGAAAAATGGTTCTGTTTTGTAGATCGTTGTCAGGTAAGCATACCCTTAGTGTCTCTGTCTTGGTCTCAAAAACATAGTTTTGTTCTAGATTTGGGTCTTGGGCAATGGGAAATCTGGTTCTTGGTTAAGAACTCAGCCTCAAGGATCTTAAAGTGTCTTAAAATAATCTGAACAGCTATTTTAGGGTCTATGACATCACTGGAACATAAAATATCAACATATTCATAGGTTTGGTTTGGATTTTTACTGCATTTATATTAAATATGTTTAGTACGTTTTAGTATCAACATGTACACATTATATATGAATACCTATGAATACAAATGAGTTCACCCTGCAAGAAGTCGCTGATGCATGCTAGTGCATGTTCATACACATTACTCACCTGAAAGCAAGCAGGTTTGTGTTTGCTTAGTGTTTTTTTTTTTCCACGTGGGTTATTATGAGTGTGGAAGTTTCTAAAGATAATAACTTGTGTTTGCGATCAAAGCTTAAATTGTGATAAGGAATTAGTGTGAAAGAAGAGAAGCTGCTGTGCGCTCAACATCAGGGCAAAGGTGGAGGCAGCCATCTGTTTATGCACATTCAAACAAAAAAAAAATTGTTTCCTTCTCATTTGTGGTTTTAGCAATTACATTGATGTGCGCTAGAAATCATTTTTATCTTTGCATGTAAAATTGAGGCTGCAAAACATGGTTGAAATGCACATTGTTGCCTGGTATCCACATCTTACTGGGAGTAATACAAGTTGCCTTGTTTTTTTCCTCATCCAATCACATACCATTTGTCAGAATGTCGATGGGGCTCAAAGTACTTATAATTTCAAACCCATGCACAGTAAAAATCAGAGTGCCACTATATTGTGATTTAAATATTAAATGCAGGCTAGATGGAATATAGATGTGTGGAGGGGTTTAAGTGATGTATGAAATCATTTCCACCAAGGGCAAAAGAGTCACGGGCCTAGAAACAGAGTTTATTGTGCATCCGTTTTTTAGTCAAGACGAGAATAAAAAATGAGCATGCTAAGCACACCAGGCCTGGCTGTGAATGAGCAGCGTACAGAAAGCCAAATATTCAAGATGACATTGGCCACCACATAGAGCTGCATAAACCTCCTAAAACTGCTTTGTCAAAGCATGGAGTGCCAGCATGGATCTTTCGTTTAGGGACTGATTTAGTTATGTTGATAAAGGGTGGGGCAGAATCTACTGGAATCGATCTGGGCACTTTCATTTCTAGTTTCATAGTAAATGAGTCTCAATTATCTATTAACAAACATGCGTATTTATTTTAGCACTTCTGTCAGTGAACACGCAGCCTGCAAAACACTAAAATAAATATCAAAGGAATAGTACAGTTAAACAAGAAAGTAGCCTAAATAAGAAAGTTAATCTTGAAGACACTTGTACAAACGCGGATGGGTGACATGAAAGGAGATGGCTCCAGATCGGCGATGTAGTATTTGGTTTCCCAAGAAGTTCCATTGCCCAACACAAAATGAATTTGCTGAATGTAGAATAAACTGTATTTTCCTGCGCTCAAACCTGCCAATCTAAAGGAAACGCTGTGTATGGCGTTTGGGGTCATTTGTGAATTAGGCTACCATAGACTTAGTCTAAATACAATTCGTATTATGCTTGTTATAGAGTGTGTGACGTCACATGCACTATTGTCGTTAGCAGTAGACAACCGCGGTGGCAACCGACCACCGCAGTGACGCGGTTGTCACATGTAATTGCATGTATGCATGCAATTAAGCAACTAGTTCATATTGAGAATTGGTCCTTAAACTAAAGTGCTGCTTATTTCTGTAATTGTTTAACCATTTCTTATGATGTACGAATTATTTAGTTTGGTGTGGGACAAAATGTCTGAACTACCCTTTGGACGGACAGACCACATATGACAAATTTTCATTTCGTAAGTCCAGGCCGGTTATGAATTCATCTGCATGCTTTGAAGCTCAGGACAAAGGCTGAGTTTAGTGAGATATCAGCCCTGTGAGGAGGGTTTGCATATGATCTATGGATTCCTCTATCCATAATGATATGTCACTGAATAAACGGTCTCCAGTATAATCAGGCTCAGTCAATATAATCTCTCTCAGAAGGTCTTCATTAATCTCACCTACTATGGCTAATCATGTCCCTGTACTTGAGCCCCCACCAACGTCTCACCTGCATATATTATTTTAATTAATTTGGCACACTGCAGCTCACAGGCAGCTGACTGAGCTGAAGCAGGATGGAGTCCATCAGTGTTCTAAACATGAGCACAGGACATAATCAATCAATCAAATAAAGAAAATAAACCCTGTGTGATTTTTTAAAATTTATTTTAGTTTTTTTTTTTCCACTGTGACTTTAATGACAATTATGTTAATTTGCCCTCAACTTCTTATCATGATAATGCATTTGTTTTTATTTCTCAGTATTATCAATGATTCTCATTATAATGCAGTATTTTTACTGTATTACAGTTAAAACTACTATAATACAATTATTAAAAAAAAATATATCAGCATAAAGCAGTACAACATGTTGTATGTATATATATATATATATATATATATATATATATGCTAATGCATTGAGACATTTGTTTTTTGTTTTTTTATATCTCATTATTCTTGATTATTGTCATTATTATAATGGAGTATTTTTCTGTATTACAGTTAAAACTACTATAATGAAATTATTTTTAAAAAATTAATTAGCATAAAAGCAGCACAACAAATAACATTTTGTATAATTAATTATTTTGTTTTGCAAAATATTTACAGTAAATTACAGTAATGCAAATTGGTTGGGGGATGTGTTTAATTGTCCTAGAAATAATGCCACAAAAAAAAGGAATTTAATGGTTCATTCATTCACTCATTTATAATATTGCCTTTTGGGGTGATCAGGGTGGAAATAAAATCAAGTAGCTAGAAGAGAGGACAAATTGCCAATTGACGTTAGAGTTCAAGGTCAGTCACTATAATTATGTCCATTATATCAGTTTTTACCATTCCTGCTCTAACACACCATCTCTACATTTATTTCACATCAAACTCTAAAGTTTCAATCAGAACACAGTTAACATGACTCATTTGAGCCGGTTGATTTCATTAACCGTCAAATCTTAAGTTCCCAATCATGGGCACAGGTTACAAAAAGAATTGTAAAAGAGAAATGTAGTGGTAATTATTTGCTGGTTGTTTTTTTATGTTCAGAATCAGAATCAGAATCAGAAAGAGCTTTATTGCCAAGTATGTTTGCACATACAGAATTTGTTATAGTGTCACAAGCTTCCAGTACACAGAGACAACAACAACACACAGATAATAAAAATGAGATGTGAATAAAATACACATGCATAAATATAAACCACAAAAAAATAATAAATTGTACGTACAGGTGTGGTATAGATGGAATACGAATAGAATAAAATAAAATAAGTTGTAGGGATGTACTAGGGTTTAGGGTGATAAATAATTATAAGGTTATTGCACATACTGTACTTTAATTGCACAATGGGAGAACATTAACTTAGCAGTGGGGAGAGGACACAATCCTGAGGTGGTGTTCATGGTGTTTTCCCCCAATCATTTCCTTTGTGTAGAATAGGTTTGCAAAAGTAAACAAAATGATAAACATTGTGTTTTTCTCATATGGTTTTAACGGCTTACTGCAATCAAACGCAAATACATCGGCAGCCAGTTTGTAATCCAACAGCTGTGTGCCCTCAATTTCTGTTTGTTTTAGCCCTAAAAAGTCAGGTGCTGGTTGGGATTGTCAGGGGTTATTGGCTTTCGGATAAAACTTGAATCTTGACATTGTTTGCACTTGTCAGCTGCAGCAGCAGAACCAACAAAATGGTCTTCCTCACAATAAACTGTATTCATCATGAACAAGCCCCCACTGTAAACCCTCAGTTACCCCTTCAACAGCTGTGCCTCCGTCTCTTCTGTAAATAGGACTGAAAAGTCATAATTAAATCCTAGGGTATCTTTTTCACCATTGTGACGTTGACTAATGCGTCTTGTCTGTTCAACCCCTATAAACACATTTGCATTATTAAATTCAACGTGGCAGTCATACATTAAAGTCACTGCATTTTTTTGTCTGACATTTATATCTCTGAGGACATGATATGAAATGAGAAAGCCGTAAAGAGCAGTCAGGCTTTTCAAAGCCAGCACACTGTGGTTACTGAAGAGCACTTTATAGCCTCTGAAAAGAACAGTGGCTTTGAGAGCATAGAAGAAAACATTACGGAAATTGGAAGTTAACAGCTTAAATGGAAAATATTAATAACACAACTAATGTCACTGAGTGGCCATCATTTAATTCTTAAATAAGCCAGTTTCTGTCAATAGATTTTCTGCACCAGTTTTATAAGTGATGATGAAACCACTTTTAGTTTTTTTTTTCTTTTTCTTTTTTAGACCACTTTAATGAAGTTTTATGCCTGTTTTTGTGATTGTGACGCTTAAAGGTGGGGTAAGTGATTTCTTGTAGCCAATGTTGATATTTCAAATCACCAAAACAAACACGCCCCTAGCCCAAAAGGGTCTCGCCCCAATTTTGATAGCTCTGCCTCACACATACGTACGCAACACAGGCAACGATTAGTTCTGTGAAACAAAGCAAAACCAATGTTACACCGTGTCTACACCGGACACGAGCGGCGTGGCACGACAAAATACCATAGAAATCATTTTAATCAGTGATGCTGTTTACACTGGATTCGGCACAAATCCCCGACAGAAAACTGGTGCTGCGTTCTATTTATGATGTATTGACACAAATTTCAAATGATTTTCAGCGGTCGTTTTATCTCGTCCAATGTAGACAGACTTTAGCTGACAGCTGTTATATAGATGCGGTGTTACTCTCCTAACGAGAAGAAACAAAGCAAACTCGACGTCCGATTACAGGCCTTCCACTTCTTGAGTTCTCTCCAGCGCTGGAAAGCTGATCTGATATTTACATGGGTCCTACCTCTTGCCTTATCGTAAGCCTTCTTTTGTTCCACAGATGTTTTCCTCTTTTGTTTTTTATCCTTTTTTTTTCCTCTTATGTTTTTGTTTTTTATGTGCACTGAGCGCTCTCTCCTCCACATCATGAGTAGACATGCCCCTTACTGCTGATTGGATACACGTTTGTTTTGGACTCTCTTTTTTCTAAAGTGTTTTTGAAAAAAATACATACCCCACCTTTAAAAGCTCCAGTCCCCATTCATCTTAATTGCATTAAAAAAAACACCTACAACTCTCCACTAGCCAAACCAAATTATTCTTCAAGTACAACTTGAGCAAGCTGTGTGACCTTGTCTAAACTGTTTGCTTTTGTCTGAATGCACACACTAGGAACAGAGGACATTATTTTATATCTTAATTTAGCAAGGATTACGGGTTTAAAGGTACACAAAAGTGACGGTATATACCTTGGAAGAAAAACAGAAAACAATAAAAATAAAATAAATAAATAAA
Source organism: Sinocyclocheilus grahami (assembly GCF_001515645.1). NCBI lineage: Eukaryota > Metazoa > Chordata > Actinopteri > Cypriniformes > Cyprinidae > Sinocyclocheilus > Sinocyclocheilus grahami. The sequence goes on along the minus strand of NW_015506344.1, from coordinate 229,696 downwards.
AAGCAATTGGAACTTGTGTAAGAGTGTCTGTAAATGTGAATCAAATGTCTCTGGATAGGAATGCTAGAAAATCAATGATCTGAGGGAAATGAAGCCAAAAATAAAAATATATTGACAGGTGGTGTGCTATTTTTTTAAGTGCATAAACTGTAAGAAATCCATAGGTTGTTTCTTTGTTTGGCAGTCATTACTTCTGCAATTATGTTTTATGCAGAAATTGCACACTTGTACTGTAAATGTCATTATTAATTATCACTCAACAAATTGGGAAAACTGATAAAAAATAGAGAATAACAAATGAAAAAAAGTATAGATAAATATGTTAAAGAGGTCATATCCTTTCCCCTGCTCTACACCCACAGTGTTAATAAAAATGTATTGCACCGATATATATTAATTATAATATAATTAGTCATAATTTAAATGTGATAATTTAATAACTAAGTAATCGTCATTTAAGAGCATTTTTATAACATTTTATTGTGCTGTTGTGCTATTGTTAATTGTCACAGTTTATAAAGTGTTTTAACAAAATATAGTAATAATAATAATAATAATAAAAAAGTGTTTGTAAAGGGATAGTGGATGTTGAAGTTGAACGACAGTCTTATGGGTTTGAATGAATAAATTATGGCAGTTAACATTTTTGGGGAACTATCCCTTTAAATAACCATCATTATTATTTAAATTTATTTTTTACTCTTGTGTTTATACTGTATTACATCAGTAGGATTTCACAATTTTTGCAACTCAGTTTCACAGATTTTGTTGGACTTGTGAGGAAGTTTTGAGTTCGGAGAGTTACAGTTTACTTTCATAATATATCATTCTCTTATCACAAAAGATAAATGGATATATTTGGATTTTTTTATTTTATATATATATATATATATACACTGTATATAGCATATAAAGCACATACACGGATGGATGATTTTTTTATTGTAAGAAACATGTCAGCTATCACACATATTGAAGACAAAGTGACAGTGTCAAAAATATGTTCAAATGATGTGTTCCCCAATCTAAAGGATATCTCAAATCCTCAAATTAAACTTGAATCATCCACATTCATATTCATACACATGTATGGAGGTGCAGCGTCTGTCTGTAAACCGCCAGGACCATTTAATCTTTAATGCAATTTCGAGTACGTGTTCCATAAGAAAATGATCAAAAGCAACGAAAGTATTTTGAGAGAAAAAAGAGATGGAGTAAGAGAGGGAGAGGAGAGAAGTTACAAGTCTGTAAAAGCATTCATACTTGTGGTTATATAAGCAAACAAATGAATCCGGCAAGACTAGACTAAACACTATAATGACTCCTTATCAGAATTGCATAGAGCAATCAATGGGAATCCAAACACAAAGAGAAAAATACACTTCTAACAAGTCAATCAAATGAAATTCATTCAAAAATAATGCTGGCAGATGATCAAAGCTTCATTTAAATGAAAAACTTGAAAAGAATCCTTATATTTCTTCAGTCGGGTCAAAATATGGTCAAATGCATGATTTAGATTGAATTGAAAGAGTATTTTATAAATAATTATAATTTTGTTTCTAAATATATGTCACATAAATATAAAGTGCAACTAAACACACACAATAGTCTTCATATCATTATGGGGGACATTCCATAGGCATAATGTTTTTTATACTGTATAAATGGTATTTTATACTGTACTTTCTGCATTTTGAGATTTCCAAAATGATTTCCAATGATTTATAGGCTTGTTTCCTCATAGGGACCTAAAAATGTCCCCACAAGGTCAAAATCTACTGGTATTACTATACTTGTGGGGACATTTGGTCCCCATAATGCGGTGAATAGGCATGCGCGCACACACACACACACACACACACACACACACACAGGTGTTTTTGTATGATTTTTATCAATTTGTGGTCTGAAATAATGTCAAATTGTTCATACAGTTGACTGTAAACATTGATAATGCAGTGTGGGGTCCGAATTGACTGTCAGTAAGGTGCAATCTTTGAGAAGAGTTTTGATTGACTGACTGACTGACTGACTGACTGTTGTACTCTTAGTAGGAACAGCTTCCACACATCTAGAAAAGCTGTCAACAATCATCAAGACTGTCATGTACCCTTGGAACCTTGGAAGTGAAATGTAATTCACCAGCAGTTGTTGAAAAGGAAGTGCAAGTGTATGTGGAAGTGGCAGTGGCAGTCATTCTAGATTTCCCACATTCACCCTTCAAAAGGCCAGATGTTTTACAGTTTGTAATACTACTGTATCGGTGATACTGAGATACTCTGGTTATACAGAAATAGGACATAAACATCTAACCCATTTGTATTAAAACTGTATAAAAAATAAACAGCTCGCATACTATATTTGTGCTTTTGAGGATCATATAGTATGATATAGGAGAATACTGTATATGGTTCATATTTGAGAAGGGAAAAGGCCCAAAAGTGAGCAAACGTGCAGTTAGGTACAGTTGCTGATATGGCCAAAAAATAAGATGAAATTATGATGGCATGTAATGTAAATCAATGAGATTTTTATAACAGTATAGCAGACTACTTACATAGAATGCATATAAATATCAGTTGTCACTCTATATCTCCCAATAATATGTCTTAGTAAGATGATATATTTAGTTTTATGATGAACACTGTATTTTATATTTTGGAGGCAAAACATAAAGTGCAATACAATGATGATTGAGAGATGTACAAATAAACATTCCTCAAAAGCCTGGTATATACTTGATAAATGTAAACTTTTATTAGCTAAAAAAAAAAATATATATATATATATATATATATATATATATATATAAATAAATAATTACTGTTATACAAAAAAAAAACTGTTATTCTTTCTCTTTTTTGGTCTTTTTAATTTAGTTAGGGTTTATGGAGTGGCCTGGATATGTGTAACTCCTCTGACCCTTTTGATAAGGAAATTGACCTTGTGCCGTGATTTTATGACTGTTTTCAAGTTTGCTTGAAATATCATCATGTAATGTCACACAATTTTCAATCCAGGGCACCTATTCCTCAGGTGAACACTTGATGTACGTCTCTTTGATGTCTGTGCCAATGAACGTCTGTCTGTGTCAACACAGTTATGTCAGTTACAACTTGATTGGTTTTCATCCTTGCAGCTTTTTACGCTGATTTGTCAGCAAATGTGTTTCCGCAGCATCCAGTAGTGTTAACTCAGGGGTGAGTTTTGGATTTAAAACTGCTGTGTGTATTGTTTTAGATGTCAAAATTAGGGCTGTCAGTTTAATGTGTTAATTTAGATAATTAAGTACATAAAAAAAATTAATGTGTTAAAAAAAATGCATAATTAATCATATTATTAAGTTTTCCCAGCATTTCAAGCTTGAAATATCACCTTATTGAAGGCATGTTTTTGCGGGTCCTCAGGGGCCATTCACACTACATGTGTGTTTTTCAAAAACAGCTGGATGGAGCTCAGTAGAATGCACAATGCAGGGTGTTGAATACGTTTTTTATCTTGATACGACATCCTAAAACACAGTGCTCATGGTGTAAGATGCCGTAAGAAACAATGAGACGTGATGTAACATCCAAAGATGTCAGTTTATACAGAGTCCATGTTGAAAGAAATTAATACTTTATTCATCATAGGTGTATTAAACTGATCAAAAGTGAAAGGTGAAATACTTTTGAGGTTCATTTGACATTGAAGACTGGTATAATGGCTACTAAAAATGGAACTTTGTCTTCACAGGTAGTTTATTTTACAGACACTATTCACAATGCCAGTGTTTTTGTTTGTGTTGTTCCTTTTGAAAGTCACTTTGGATAAAAGTGTCTACTAAAGGTAATATAATATAAATGTATTTACTAACAGGTGTGACTCTTCAATTGTCCTGTTCATAACAGCTTATTGGAGTAGCTTCAATTCAGTCGTTTATGAATGAATAACTGACGTGATTCTTGTGACAGTCAGTAATAACATATTTAACAATAACTAAAGTAAATACCAAACACTTTCATAACACCAGAAGGTCGTATCACAATTGACAGCATTATTTAGTAAATGAGGTAAAACATTAAATCTTAAATGATAGTGGCTTCGAAATAAATAAAAAGAAGTGCATCTGGAATCAGTTGAGATGTGTGTTGCTTCAATCAGTAAACTTACCTGCTTCAATGGACCTTTCAGCTCAGTTTGTGGTGCTATTTTATTTTCTATGGCGGCGTAGAGGGCAGTTTTCAATGACGGAAAAGGTTTCAGTTGTTCATCATTTAGGTGGACTGTATATTTTGAATTCTTAACCTTTTACCAAGTCATTGAGAGATTCTGATGTCTTTCTGTCTCCTGAACTCTGTGTTTTTAAAATGATTTTTAAAACTCAAATCTATTCTGAAATCAGCTGTTTGGTTATAAAGGAGTCATGTCATGAAAAAAAATCTAATTTTCTTTGTTTTTTTTAATAAAAGAGTTTGAGTTACTATAATATACAGATGTGTGACAGATCAAAGTTAATATCTGGAGGTCCGGTGGCTCTGTTATGCTGTAGCAGGCAATATGATGGCATGGTTAAAAGGGAAGGGTCACTGCAAATCAATGCAAAGCTGTTTTGAGTAATCACTTTTTTCCTATGATGATACATTTCAATCCAGATGGGATTGAACAATGCCCTCACACGAGGGTCCACTGAACGGTTTGATGAATAGGACAATTATGTGAATCATAGGCTATGGCATTTGCATTCACCAGATCACACCTATGGGTGATTTTGGACCAACGTGTTAAACTCCACCCTCAACCACCATCATCAAATTACCAAATAAGGGAATATTTTTTGGGAAGAATGGTCTGATCTCTCCAGCAGAGTTCCAGAGACTCAAGAATCAGTGCCAAGACATACTGAAGCTGTTCTGAGAAACTACTGTTTGTTGACCGTTGCAAATTGCAGATAAGTTTCCATGACTGCCCACCTTTAGTTCTGAATTTAGTGTTCAGAAATTTGGCCCGTCATAGTGATGTCGTAAGAAAATATATATGCTTTAAACACCAGAAAGACTAACGATCAGTGTTCATTTTGAGAGCAAATTTTGATTTAGTTTTAGTAATAGACTTTTGACTAAAATGCCATTTAGTTTTAGTCATATTTTAGTCACCTGAATTGTTTTTAGTTTTAGTCTAGTTTTAGTCGACTAAATATCATAAGATTTTAGTCGACTAAATCAGTGTAATGCATTTATTAAGCATTTCTCCAAAATTGCTAAACTCATTATATAGGTTTGATATTAAGGTTTTATCATGATAGACACCAATTTAACTGCAGTGACACACAACATGCCTTTATGTTAAAATTCAATAAAACCACTTATCATAAAGAACAAGAATGTGGTCTTCTTTTTAATGAAATACCAATGGTTATACAGGCTAATTGTGCATTATTTATAGCAACTTGTTTACCACATTCTTGATTCTTTCAAGCAGACATATTTATTTCTGTAAAAAAAATGTAGATTCATCTTTATGGCTACTAAAGATTTTCAGTCAAGAGCAGTGAGTGATTTTCTGTCTTTCTTTCGTTGCTTGATTAACATCAATGACTCGGACAATTGCAACTAAAGGCTAGGCTTAAAAAATTGGCTGCTGTCCCTTTAAAACTGAATGCACAGCTGCTATGGATGCAATGTACTGAAATACGTTCTCCCTACTGTTTATGTTCACTTAAGACGTAATCAACTGTGTTTACGTGAATACTCGTCAAAACGGACAATTCGACAGAATTTTATGCGTAATTCTCCCTTCATGCAACGCGAAAGAGTACTTGCGCGCTGTGAGATGCACTTTCTGTGTATGCCTCAGTGTCTGTGCTTTGAAAACTGGACCGAAATGAGTTCTCTCTTGCGTCGTCAGATTTATCTATATGTCTGCTCTTCTCTTACTCCCACATATTGACATTTTTTAATGTTTTATGTGACGTGCAGCAAGTGTATTTTAGCTTATGTCCCACCGGCTCAAATGTACGCATCTAACCTAACCACGCAGCAGATTAGTTCTGAAATTGAAGGACTCTCTTCCCAAATTGTCCCTCCCTATCATTTCCGTCTCGTTTTTATTCGTTGACGAAAATGTCAATATATTTTCGTCATAGTTTTTGTCCTTTAAAAATAGTTTTAGTTCGTTATCGTCTCGTTGCGTCAGTGAAAAATATGTAGTTGACGACCATCAACGAAATTAACACTGCTACTGATAAAAGTAAATCTGAATTGTGACCTTGACGAACATTATCTGTAAGAACTCAGGGGTAAAACAAATGATAAAAATGTAAGATCTGTCCATCCTAAATTACACGGTACAACGGGGATGGGCAACTCCAGTACTGGAGGCCCACTACAGGGATGGAGTTTAGATCCATCCCTAATCAAACACACCTGAAAAATCAAATCAAAGTCTTCAGGAATACTGCAGGTGTGTTTGTTTAACAATGGAGCTAAACTCTGTAGGACAGTGGCCCTCCAGTACCGAAGTTGCCCATCCCTGCACTACAGCCCAATGCGGGTGCACGATCCATTTCTGACTATCCTGCAGAGTTCAGTTACAACCTTGCTCCAACATATCTTAATTAGCTAGTTTAGGTGTATTTGATTAGGGTTGGAACTTAACTTGGCAGGAAGGTACACCACCAGGAACAGGATTGGGCCCCAGGATCTTTAGCCCTATTCGCACAGGACAAGTTTTCTAAAAGACATTGAGTTCTTATCACCCGATGTCTGTGACTTCAAGTATCAATTTGGACAGGACTAACATCACTGTGTTTGTTACAGAGGTGGGAGTGTGTGTTTTCTAGATGTGGTCATGAGATGTGGTTGCATACATCATATATGATGTATTTTTTTAATGAAATATTTATTGATATTTTAATTTATGGATAAATAAACTTCACATGAGTTTATAGAGGTGGTTGCGTATAATAAACCCACATAAGTGAGCAGAGAAACCTAGAAAGGTGTTTTACCTTAGTATTATTTTCTTCCATCGTATGAACCCATAAGTGGACATGGTAATGGGATGGGGGGGGACATCTTTGCATTGCATTCCCCTGAGAAACTTTGCACTTGCTTGCAAAGCATTTGCGTTCTTTCGCAAAAGTATTTCATTCCCCTGAGAAACTTTGTGTTCAATCACAAAACATTTGTGTTTCTAAAGGGAATGCTAAAGTTAAATATAAATTAAAACATACATTTATCTAAATTTATTTAGCATCACCATGTCCCTTCAGGGGCTCTGTAATATTGAATGGTAGAGCATGAAGAAGATTAGTGCTCAAACGCTAGCTCAGGTAGATCAAATCACAGAAGCAGTAATGTTGGGGTAATAAAATATCAGCCATCAAAGTAAGCCATTGAGTTAGCTTAAAAACAGTATGTCACTTTCTCGGTTTTTCTCACACAACGTCTGTAAAATTCCATAAACTTGACTGATTAATGCCAAGTTCACACTGCATGATTTTAGCCCGATTTTTCACTCGCCGACAGGTTTTGCGAAATCGCCGACAAATGCCCGACATCGGAAGCAAATCGGTGCTCGTTCACGCGAGTGACAATCACGCAGTGTGATTTATCAAAGACGCGATCTGAGGGAATCGAAATATTTGGCATGCTAAATATCTGGAGCTGTCTGCGATTCACAATCACACTGTTATATCATACAGAAACAAGCACAAACATTTGCTTGACCAGCCACAACATCAGCATAACAGTTACTGCAAAATTATTTACTCTCTTTGCAGAACACCCAATCCCTGTTCCCTCCATCTCTCCCTCCTGCATAATCTGTTTTTCTTTTTCTCCTTATAGCTGGAAATCAGCTCACAGACAATTTGCGGGCTGTATATATATTTTTTTTAAATAATTACAGTCTTGCTTACAGTCTGACGCACGCGGGTTCTCGCGTAATTTCCTTATCACTTCTCACGTGTGTTTTGTTGTGAAACGTAGTTTGCGGACCAGACAGAGCTGTCGGCGATTCTTCCTATTGTGAAGTCATGCAGTGTGAAACCCCCTGTCGCCGATCCATCATGCAATGTGAACACAGCAGCAACTGAATGCTACCCCAGATAGTCACGCAGTGTGAAAACAACGGCGATCCGACGAGTTTGAAAATCGTCCAGTGTGAACTCAGCATTAGATGCAGTTAAAACACCAAAGCAGTAAAACTAGTCCTATCCGAATCTGACTTTTGAATTATGCCCTTAGCAGTTAGGATTCTTCGACATTCACTCTCTCACGACAGGAGTGAGTATGCCACAGCTTTCTGCTGTAAGCTTACAGTATGTGTTTAGCTTGTTCAAATCCCTCAGCCTGGATTCTCTTTCCACAATGTTCATTTTCTTGCCTTTTCTTGGTCATCCCAAGGCAGTTGTTTTGCTTAGAACCTGAAAAAGCAAAGTACTTCCATAATTAAAAACGTCTTTGACTTCAAAGCTTAATTCCACAAAATCAAGTAGGACTTAAAAAGTTCAGAATCCACAACAAAATGAAGTTCCTTAACGTAAGTTAGGGAGGAGCGAGCCCATCTAATCTTTCAATCAACAGCCAGAGTATATAAGCAGCTGCTTGCCTCTCTCCAGTCGCAGCTGTTCCAGCATCTTCCGGTCGTGTCGCCCAAGCCATGTCAGGCTCACCGGACCTCCAGCTTTTCCCGTCAGATGACGAACTTTTCTCCTGTCCCGAGACACCATCAGTGGCAACGCGTAAATCACCGGATCACACGGATCCAAACAAAGAGTCTCCCTCTGAGCGTTCCGGTCGAAAGATCCACCGCTCATACAAACCACGCACCAGAAGACAACTCTCCCCTCCACCTTCAAGATCTCCAGCGGTTACTGCACCTCGTCCATCTCTTCATTCCGCGGCCACCATTCCTTCTTCTTCTTTTTTGAGGTTTAACGGCGGCTTGCATCCAAGAGCGTTGCATTACCGCCACCTTCTGGATTATTCTCCTGCAATGTTATTCCATTTTATTTCCTCCAGCTTGTTTTCCACAATCATATTTTCCTCATCAAATCCATTCTACTTAAGAAATTACAAATATTTTTCCTGCTTTGTCTAATCACCCCACTTTGCAGTATACCTTTAATACCTGTCCCTACCAACCCATCTCTTCTTAATTCTTCCATCATATTTCTCCTCTGATCTTCATAACTTCTGCAACTTAAAAGAACATGTTCTATGGTTTCTAATGTCTGACAATATTCATAAAAACCAGTAGGATGCTTCCCTATAATGTGTAATGTACTATTTAAATTACTGTGTCCTATTCTTAATCTCGTCATCACTATTTCTTCTCTCCTAGCCTCTCCCCAATTCCTCTCTGTACCAACTTTATTTTGAATGAGGCCACCATTCCTCCGATTCCACCTATTCAAAAATGGTCCGTCAACAGCCTACGTCAAGCCCTCTCAAACTCCGGACTTCATTTTTCCCGCAGATCTTCAAAGCTCAAATCCAGGATATACTCACTAAATAAACAGCTCCAGCATCCCAACAAACTCCGCAACTTCTCCAAAAAAGAAGACTCAGTCCTCGTCCATTTCCGTTTCTCTCCCGGCTCGGCATTCTGAACGCAATCATCCTCAGCGCGCTTATCCTGAGACCGCGGCAAAGATCAGAGGGGGGAAACTAGAGCCGCTCACACTTCCGTGTCCGCCGGCCTTTCCGCCCGGCCAGCAACAGCAGCCGCAAAAAGCAGTTCCTCAGTTCCTTCAGCGCTCACGAATATTCATTTGCAGGGTACTCCACTTCCCAGGCGAGACCTATTTATCCCATCTTACTCTTCCGTACCTCCTTTTGCGTCTCCACCTCCTTTCAATTCTTTCCTGGATAACCCATGCGCAACATCTTCACAGACGGTAACTTTTTTTTCACCTCTTCCTCAGAGAGTGGATCCTAGTGCGAGGTTGCCTTCACTAGCGACCCCCCCCTCTATCCTTTGACACTACTTCTTCTCATCCCCTTTTCTTCCCTTCCGTGCCCCAAATTTCTCCTAACATTCCCCCCGGCTCAGTCCCTACCGTGAGGCTGCCTCCGCAAAGGATCCCTTCCCCCCCTTCTGCCTGCTAACCTTCCCCCTCCTCTCGCTTCAGCCCCTTCTAGCCATCTCGGACACCAGTCAGTACCAGGGCCCCCGGCCCAGCATCTATCTTTTTCAGCCTCAATTCATGTGCCAGTTCATTGTCTCGCCACTGCAGTCCCTCTTCCAGCTCCTCCCAACACGGTCGCTATGGAACCACCTCCAGTCTCAACCCACCTCCGTTCCCTAATTGTATCAGAAATTCAGAACATTGGCTCCGGATGCAGACTCCAACCCAACTCCAGTTCCTCCCTATTCAGAACTCTTATTCCTCTAGACCACCCCCTCAGACCTCTTCATGCCCTATCTACCAATACCATTTTACAAGGCGTCTCTCCCAGAACACTCCAAAACCTACTGGACAGCGTGGAGTTCTTTCAAAACCTTCCACAGAGCTCATAACATGGGTTTTCCCGAGTTTTCCCTCCTCTCAATATCCTCTTTCATCTCTTACCTCAATTTCTCCAATTCAATTAAACCAGGATCAATCAAAGTCTACCTCAGCGGCATCCATTTATTTTTCAAACTCATCTACGGCCAACAGTGCCCCAACATTTCAAACCCTCAGATCTCTCTCCTCCTCAAAGGTCTTCAAAAACCAATCCCCCTCGTCCAGACTCTAGACAGCCCCTAACCATCGATCTCCTCAGCATCTGCCTAACTACTCTCCGTTCAGGCTTATTTCCCCCTAACAAAACCAGAACCTTGGATGCCATGTTCAATTTGGCTTTCTTCGGCTTCCTCAGAGTCTCAGAACTCACCACCAACTCAAACTTCAACCCAGCCATACATCCCACATTATCCGACCTTCAAATCATAAACCACGATATCATACGTTTCAACATCAAACAAAGCAAAACTGACCAACTGAAACACGGCCATTCAATCTTCTCCTCCAATTTGCCAACCCCCATCCAACCATATCATTCCATAGCCCTTTTTCTTCACCAGAGGAAATCCCAAATTACCTCTTCTCTTGACCCTCTTTTTACCGATGATAAAAACCTTCCTGCCTCCAGACATTGGTTTCAAAATAACCTCAAAGCCATCCTCAGCCGATCCGGCATCCCAACTAAACATTTCTCTTCCCATTCGTTCCGCATTGGGGCAGCCACCACAGCAGCACAGAGGGGACTTTCCGAACACCAAATCAAAATGCTGGGCCGATGGATGTCTCATACCTTCGAAACATACATTCGTTCTGATCTTCACCACATTAGACAAGCTCATCAAACACTAGCATCTTTCTGAGTCCGGACTGCTTCCCCCTACTATTCCGCGCATTTCTGCTTACTTGGTCCCGCAGGGCCCCTATTTCATCCGGATGCAGCGAGAGCTCCCCCTTTTCGAATTGGCGCGAGCTACCACTCCTGGAGTGGGCTCTCCCATTCGAATCGCCGCGGGGGTTCCCATCCGGATGCCGTCCAGGCTCTCCCGTTCGAGAAGCGGACTGGAGGTACCAAGGTTCATCTGTCCCTCAGGTGCAGCGGGCCCTCATGTCCTTACAGGTCCAAACCCTCGCGTCAAGGGGAGGGTAGCTCTGCGTTTATATATACACCGCGGGCTCCCTCTTTCTGCAGCTGGGGGGGGGTTAGAGCTCGAGTTGAAGCTGCTTCATCGAGCCCCTCTCCACGGGACAGCAAGCCAAATAAGTTTACACACAATTTCCTTAAAGATTATATGGGCAAACGAACTCGTTAACCACTTCATAAACAGTCAAACGGAATGTCGTACACAATCCTGCATGCTTCTGTTGAAGTTTTTAAAGGTATTCCATGAATGTTTAATCAACTACACTTCATATGCTACGATTTAAAGCCCCCAACATAATAACATGCCCATGATATCCTCTTCCACATGGATGTAAAGAGCTGGATCTGACTGTCTAGATTTCTCTACTCCTCCCTCTCCTACCCGTCTCTTTCACACAACTCTTGCTGCTTGCCTGTCCATCAAGCATTCAGCCAGCCATCCATCTATTCATCTTTCTATCCATCGAATTCGGTAACTGCCTATATTTATTTATATATGGGTGCTTTTCTGTTGATTTCTGTGTAGGCAGCTGTCTAGACACCTGTCTGCCATTTTTGGATCAGTTTCCTCTTTTCTTTAAGCATTTGAAAGCTGAGCGTAACATTTATTTGTGGGTTTTTCTGCCTGAATGGGAATGCATGCACATTTGAGACTTTTTTTTATGCGAGAAAAGGAGCCCTCGGTTTTCCTATGTGAGAATGGAAGCCCTCATATTCTAAAGGTTCAGGACAGCAAAGGTCATATCTTGCAAGTATTAAAAGGCCTGTCTTTAATTAGGACCTCATAAATGTCAGCACACTTTTTTCCTCGAGTGCCTCTCTGCACAAATACAGATCCACGGTTTGGGCAGGCTTTCATTTCTAGAGGTTACCTCCCCTCTCTCCGGGCGAGATGGTCTATAAACGATTGAAGAATGAAGCATTTAAGTTGTCATTTGTGAGGTTGTCCTCATTACTGAGCGTCACATCTGTGAGTTTAGTCAGATGGCTTGGTGCATTGGAGCTTAGTTACTTTGCTAAAGTTCTAATTGGCAGACAGCAGAATAAGGAGATTTCAGCAGGCGTATAATGACTCTTTAATTAAGATATTCAATAAGTCCTTCCTCTTTTGGCACCGTTTTTTAACACAAATGGGCAATTTTGAATCATTTGTAGCAATTGTTAATCCACAGCGTTGATTGACATGATATAATAGAGATATAATTAGCTCTGTGTTTTCTCTGCGTAAATACTAAGCATTTGCTATCAGAATTAATTGAATTCTGTGTGAGTGGCATTTGCAATAGAACATGGCAATGTTCATGACACGTATAATTTATTGCAACTCTAATTTTTCCGTGATGAGAAGAAGCAACAACATATAAACAAGGTGTCAAACTGTCAACCTGTCTTTTCCTTTGTTTCACAAGTGCGCATTTGTGTTTCAGATAAAAAAGAGACTTGCTTATTGCAGAAATTAACTCTATTTAGCAGATCATTTGTTTAGTTAAGTAATAAAACTGATAATTACTTTATATATATAAATACATATAATTTCATGTAACATTTAATACACTACAGAAGTTTGGGGTCATTCAGAAGTCAGAAGGAGCTTTATTGCCAAGTATGTTTGCACACACAAGGAATTTGTTTTGGCGATGGGAGCTTCCAGTGCCGAAGAAGTACAGACATAGTGCAAACATACTTGATAGTGCAGACATACATAGGAATTACACATTAGAGATGAAATATAAGACTCATATAATAAAAACAGAAAATTAAATAATGCTATATAATACAGAAGTAGAAATATAATTGTTTTATTGAATTGTGACTGGCTGGTCTGGTGGCCAGTGCTTTGTAGCGCCAACCAGAGGGCGACAGTTGAAAGAGAGAGTGGGCTGGGTGTGAGGGGTCCAAAGTGATATTCTTAGCCGTTTTCGTCACTCTGGAAGAAGGCTCTGCGATATGACGATATATATCGAATGGATGAAATAAAAAGTCTATAGTTTATTTTGTGGTGTCGCAAAATACATTGTTTATGGTAATATTTTTCATCATTTGGATGACTGTGATCTTTACACACTACCACGGGACATGAAGGGGAGACTGAACCAGGTAGAGAACGACCAGCCAGGACAAAACGAGAAACTCGTTCCTAAACGAGGGACTACATCTGTAGCATGGACACGCATTTTTAAGCACTGCAGTTTTAAAACAACCAATTTTAATTGGTTGAAACACAAACAACAGAGCTATATGCGTGTGCTGTCTCTGTTTCTGTGTGAGAGGAGCACGCATTTTTTTTTATTGGCTTTGAACGATTACATAAACACACTTATATGTGTCAGAATTCCCGTCTTTGCAAGTATCCTCATAAACACAGTGATTTAGGTATTAAGAGAGAGTAAACAGCTGAAAAAGAAAGCGCATATGTAACAATATATTTGATCCGGACTTCGGTCTTAAAGGGGAAGCTGTCCAATATTCGTCCTGTCTGCCATTCATATTAATCAATAACAGTGAAATAAAATCTCTCACTGTTCTTGACTAAATCACTTTTGTAACTTTAATAAGAAATAAAATAATAATAATGATATATATTGTAACACAGTTCGTAGTTCGGGAAGAAGGAGGCGGGAACCGGCGAACGTTTAAACAAAAATTTTATAATAAAATAAACACAAAATAGCTCGACAGCCACTCACGGATGACTGCTGCACACAAACAGAACCAAAACACAAAATAAAGTCCAGGCCTGGTCCTCTCTCGTCCTGCACTGTCGTCACTCCTTTTTTTATCTTTCCGGAGCTCCTCCGTGGGACTCGAGACCGGTGAGTGCCGCAGGTGTCATGCATTATCACTTACTCCACCGGCTTCGCTCCGTTCCCACGGCTCTCGGCCCCTCCCCACTCGTCACACACACACACACACACAGATAGATCTACTTTACATTGTAGCAAAGTGCCATTTCTTCAGTGTTGTCACATGAAAAGATATAAAATATTTACAAAAATGTGAGGGGTGTACTCACTTCTGTGAGATACTGTATATGTATTGTTTCTTAAAATAATTTGAAACTGATGTTTTAACAAAATTACATTTGAAAAAAATGTTTTCCATTTATTTGTTTGGATGATATTTACCTATTGAATGTTCCAGAGTAATTAGACTCAAATGGCCCATGAAAAAGGGTTATCTTATAAAACAATGGGAGGAATATTGTCTTTACACATAGATATATATATATATATATATATATATATATATATATCTGTGTGTGTGTGTGTGTGTGTGTATAGAATCTATACATAATACACGTGTTACTTATATCTATCAATCTATCTACAGATAGATAGATAGATAGATGGATAGTTAGAATTAACACAGTGAAGACTAATTAATGTACACAATGTATGTAGCATTTATTATTTATTGTAGTTTTTTGTCCTATTGCCTGCAACTAGTTTCTTATCCTTATTTCATCACTGACTGTTTCTTCAGTGAGCTTGAGTTTTTGGGGGGGGTTTTGTCTGTTTTTAGGCTTGTATTAGTTTGATATTGACATTGGTGACAATGATTATGAAAATTCTATGGTATCAAAGATTTTAATATCATAAAAACCTTTTTGAAAGAAAAAATAACTATATCATGATATATATCGTTATCGTGATATACAATTTTGGTCATATTGCCCACCCCTACTCTGGAGGTGTAAAGATCTTGGAGGTTCGGCAGGGGGAACCAATAATCTTCTCAGCAGTCATGACTGTTCGTTGTAGTCTCTTGAAGTCTGATTTGGTAGCTGAACCAAACCAGATGGTTATGGATGAAGACAGGACGGACTCAATGATGGCTGAGTAGAACTCTTTCAGCAGCTCCTGTGGCAGGGTGAACTTCCTTAGATGGCGAATGAAGTACAGTCTCTGCTGGGCCTTTTTAGCAATGGAGTCTATATGAGTGTCCCATTTCAGATCCTCAGATACTGAATGACTCTCCTGCAGCCACAGTGTTGTTCATGATGGTGAGTGGGGGGGGGGGGGGGGGGGGGTGCAGGGGGTTTCTCCTGAAGTCCACTATCATCTCCACTGTTTTGAGCATGTTCAGCTCCAGGTTGTTGTGACTGCACCAGACAAGACATCTATTTAACCTCATGTCTGTAAGCTGACTCGTCTCCATTGTGTATGAGGCCGATGATGGTAGTGTCATCTGCAAATTTCAGGAGCTTGACTGAGGGGTCCTTTGCAATGCATTCGTTCGAATACAGGGAGTAAAGCAATGGGGAGAGCACACATCCCTGAGGGGTGCCAGTGCTGATCGTGAGAGTCCTGGATGTGAGTTTACCCAGCCTCACTAGCTGCTGCCCGTCTGTCAGGAAGCTGGTGATCACCTGACAGATTGGGGTGGGCACAGAGAGCTGGGTCAGTTTGTCTGAGAGAAAGTCAGGCATGATGGTATTGAAGGCCGAACTGAAGTCTACAAACAAGATCATTGCGTAAGTCCCAAGTCTATTTAGATGTTGCAGAATATAATGCAGTCCCATGTTGACTGCATCATCCACAGACCTGTTTGCTCTGTAGGCAAGAGGATCCAGCAAGGGTCCAGTGATGTCTTTCAGATAGGCCAACACCAGTCTCTCAAATGACTGCATGACCACAGACATGAGAGTGACAGGTCTGTAGTCGTTAAGTCCAGTGATTTTGAAATTGTTGGGGACCGGAATGATAGTGGACCATTTGAAGCAGCAGGGAACTTCACACAGCTTCAGAGATCCGTTGAAGATCAGCGCAGACTTTTAAACGGGCAGGTGAAACACCATCTGGGTCTGAAGCTTTCTTAGTCTTCTTTATTTCTGAAAAAAAAACTTTCTAAAAGGACTTTGTTATTTCAGTAACTATATGATTACATGTTTAGAAGATTTTTTTTTGCTAAGGTGTTCTGAGATGTTTCTAGAGCAATGCCAGATGTGATGATGAGTCAACGTTCAAATCTCTGTGCTATTCTGATATTCTATTCCCTCCTTCAGTGCCTGTAGAATTTTTATACCTATTTCTTGTCCAACAAATAAAAATGGTAAGTCTGACTGCTTTAAGCAGTTTAACCGATTGCCTTGAACTCTGAACCCTGAGTGTTTTTTCCTCACTGTGCCTGTGTGAAAACAGAAATTAAGCCATGGTGACATGGTGTGTGGTATGGACGGGAGCGATGGAAGCTATACAGTCTGGGTTTGTCGGTTCCCACATGATTATTTCACACATATAATGTGAGCAGTCAAGTCGCAGCTCAACGATCGGACCGTATAGTGTGAGCACATAAATCGTGAGCTTTGGCTTAACATCACATGCAATTTAATTGTACAGTGAGAGTTATTTAACAAAAAAATCATTGCTGGAATTGTAAAGTGTATATCAGGTTTTATGTGCCGAAGTTACTACGTACCATAGGTTTAGGAGTTTGTTCAAATCCTTAACATTATACATGAGCAATAGTAATCCATGCAAGTATATCTTAGAGCCTGGCAATATGAGTCTGAATTGTTAGATGTAACAGCGCTGTCTGTCTTCTTTTCAGATTTTGCTAGAGCCGTTGCCGGGAGACCTGTATCATACGCTGCAGTGCTGCGGATGAAGGCAGACAGTTCCTCGTCCTCCTCACTAAACTCCAGGATGAGGTTAAGGAACAACCATGGAGTGGGATCGTCTAGCCAGGACTGGCCTCCGTTCTCCAGACACAGATACTCGGCCCTCAGCTCACAGGAGGACTACAGGAGCGAAGGTGAGAATGAGGCTGAATCACACAATCCCGTGCCAATTCATAGACTCTCATGCTGAGCACTTACAAACTCACTCTCACTGATCTGTGTTCTCATTACACTAGGGTGAAAGAGTTCTGGTTTTACTTCTAACTGACTTTTGAAGTTTGACCTCACAGTGAGTGGCTCAAATAGTCATTTGAGTTGAACATTGACTTGAATATGCCTTTTCTGTTCTGTGCTTTGGACCATGTTTCTATCAAAAGGCCAGACTTAACTTGACTAGCAAATATACAAGACCAATGGAGCTCTGTTTGCTCACACTCAACAGGCATCCTTCTTACCTTGTTTCAAAGATCATTGCTAGTCAACAGAATAAAGGGTGTTTTGGACACCTGCAGGGCTACCTTGGTCAAACAACTTTTCCAGTTGGGTTTTGATGGTCCACCAACTAGACTTGCCCCAGACCAGCACTAACCAGCAAGGCATTAAGTGCCTGATTTGAGTTGTTGGTGTCTAACATACAAGGACAATGTATCGGAGTCTTGTGTAACATTGAAAGTGACTTAGTCGTTTCACCAATGAATCATGTCTCTGTTCAGTTAGAGTTGACAGAGACCCCGGCCAAACGGAAATTGAACAAGGATCATTGAAGCATCTCAGCACGTCCCAAACTCCCAGCCTTCTGTCAGCCTGACAACTGATGGATTGACAACTGAGAAATGTATATATATATATATATATATATATATATATATATATATAT
>NW_015506344.1:202334-211476 GCF_001515645.1 Sinocyclocheilus grahami | reverse complement strand
CAGGATTTTTTGTAAAAAATATATCATAATATTTGAGTATATATATATATATATATATATATATATATATATATATATGTTTGTTTGTTTGTTTATTTATTTCACAAGAGAACGAGAAAGCTGCATTATAAAAGATACCTTTACAAATAAAATAAGTTCTGTCAAAGTTCCTTTTGGTTTGTGGGTCCAAAATGACAATCCATTTGTTTAAATTATATCTGTTAGCGCTGTGGTTGACATGGTTTGTGGTTGGTTAAAGCTGATCTTTAGCTATTATTACACTTGGTTGAGGTGGTTAATCTAATCTAATATATATTAATCTAATATATCTAATATATATATAAATATATATCAACCTGGTCTCATAAAAATACTTACATCTGGGTAATTTTCTGCAACACCGTTTTTACGTACCTTACTGCACGTTTCGCCGCAGTTTCAAAGAGAAATGTCCACTGAGTGGCGCTAAAACACGGGTTCAATATGTGAATCCGGGCACGTTTTTATTACATTGATATAGGTACGTCTTGCTTTGTTTTTATTACGTTTCTTCAGGTACGTATCGCGGCGGTCCAGAATTTAAATATCCTGGTCTGTCGCTAAAAGTTAATGCTCTATCGTGTTGGAAATATGCCCAACACCAAACCCAACCATAAACCTACCTGATAGTGTTAACAAATGCGAAACTGATATAAAAACACATTTGTTGATGCAACCGTGCCATTTGAACTTCCTTATATGCAGATTTGAACTGTTTTGTCGAACTGTAGTTACATGGGATTCGAACCGGAGCTCCTCACCTCTCAAGTACGTCTCTGCACTCCGTGAGCAACCGAACAAACCTACCGTCTATGAAAACCCATAGATATGAAGTTGGATATGTGTGATGCTAACATTCAAAAGCATCAGTTTTCAAATCCCCCAGCATATTAAAATTGCTTTGAAGTCATAACATAATATTCTTCAAGTAATTTATTAATCGAAACTCTGTAAATTTGTGTGAAAATAAGGAATAAAAGGTGTCAGAGTTTTACTGCCTCTAGTGTTCATTTATTTTGGAAACTGCAGTGATATGTACTTATTGGTACGTATTTCCATTACCGCGGGAAGTAGGGGTGCTGAGGGTGCTGCAGCACCCCCTGGAGTATAGCCCACGAAAAACTGGGGGTGCTGGGGGTGCGGTGTTAAAAATAAATGAATGAACGATTTGTAACAAATAAAATAAAATAAAATAAAATGTATTTTTATTAATTTGTATATTCATTAACATTCATTGAAAAAAGTAGCCAAAGCCTGACAAGAAGCAATGGTTAAACGTGAGTTAAGTTGAATAAAATTGACTGTGAAAGTCATTTCAACTTATTAAACTGACATGTCTGTGCCGTAACCAAATTAATAATTAACAACCATTTCTACAGCCATAGCAAAGAGACAGCAGAGAAAGAGCGAGACCGTTTAAGTACGTCTCTGCACTCCGTGAGCAACCGAACAAACCTACCGTCTATGAAAACCCATAGATATGAAGTTGGATATGTGTGATGCTAACATTCAAAAGCATCAGTTTTCAAATCCCCCAGCATATTAAAATTGCTTTGAAGTCATAACATAATATTCTTCAAGTAATTTATTAATCGAAACTCTGTAAATTTGTGTGAAAATAAGGAATAAAAGGTGTCAGAGTTTTACTGCCTCTAGTGTTCATTTATTTTGGAAACTGCAGTGATATGTACTTATTGGTACGTATTTCCATTACCGCGGGAAGTAGGGGTGCTGAGGGTGCTGCAGCACCCCCTGGAGTATAGCCCACGAAAAACTGGGGGTGCTGGGGGTGCGTATATATATATATATATATATATATATATATATATGTTTGTTTGTTTATTTATTTCACAAGAGAACGAGAAAGCTGCATTATAAAAGATACCTTTACAAATAAAATAAGTTCTGTCAAAGTTCCTTTTGGTTTGTGGGTCCAAAATGACAATCCATTTGTTTAAATTATATCTGTTAGCGCTGTGGTTGACATGGTTTGTGGTTGGTTAAAGCTGATCTTTAGCTATTATTACACTTGGTTGAGGTGGTTAATCTAATCTAATATATATTAATCTAATATATCTAATATATATATAAATATATATCAACCTGGTCTCATAAAAATACTTACATCTGGGTAATTTTCTGCAACACCGTTTTTACGTACCTTACTGCACGTTTCGCCGCAGTTTCAAAGAGAAATGTCCACTGAGTGGCGCTAAAACACGGGTTCAATATGTGAATCCGGGCACGTTTTTATTACATTGATATAGGTACGTCTTGCTTTGTTTTTATTACGTTTCTTCAGGTACGTATCGCGGCGGTCCAGAATTTAAATATCCTGGTCTGTCGCTAAAAGTTAATGCTCTATCGTGTTGGAAATATGCCCAACACCAAACCCAACCATAAACCTACCTGATAGTGTTAACAAATGCGAAACTGATATAAAAACACATTTGTTGATGCAACCGTGCCATTTGAACTTCCTTATATGCAGATTTGAACTGTTTTGTCGAACTGTAGTTACATGGGATTCGAACCGGAGCTCCTCACCTCTCAAGTACGTCTCTGCACTCCGTGAGCAACCGAACAAACCTACCGTCTATGAAAACCCATAGATATGAAGTTGGATATGTGTGATGCTAACATTCAAAAGCATCAGTTTTCAAATCCCCCAGCATATTAAAATTGCTTTGAAGTCATAACATAATATTCTTCAAGTAATTTATTAATCGAAACTCTGTAAATTTGTGTGAAAATAAGGAATAAAAGGTGTCAGAGTTTTACTGCCTCTAGTGTTCATTTATTTTGGAAACTGCAGTGATATGTACTTATTGGTACGTATTTCCATTACCGCGGGAAGTAGGGGTGCTGAGGGTGCTGCAGCACCCCCTGGAGTATAGCCCACGAAAAACTGGGGGTGCTGGGGGTGCGGTGTTAAAAATAAATGAATGAACGATTTGTAACAAATAAAATAAAATAAAATAAAATGTATTTTTATTAATTTGTATATTCATTAACATTCATTGAAAAAAGTAGCCAAAGCCTGACAAGAAGCAATGGTTAAACGTGAGTTAAGTTGAATAAAATTGACTGTGAAAGTCATTTCAACTTATTAAACTGACATGTCTGTGCCGTAACCAAATTAATAATTAACAACCATTTCTACAGCCATAGCAAAGAGACAGCAGAGAAAGAGCGAGACCGTTTAACTCTGCAACAAATCTCGCATTCTCACTTCTGTAGCGCTTATTTTGATCTTTAACGTTAGGCCTTTCCTATTCTTGAAACAAAATTAATGCTTAATGGTTGATTCAATATTACTCTTAATGAAAAAACACACACACACACACACAACATCAGCAATGCTACAATGACAAAGTCGCTTATTAAACATAAAACTTTTGTGAATAGGCCTAGAACAAATAAGACTGATGTACCCACGTTGTAACACACGTAAATGAAAAGATTTAGAATTTTCCCCTTACTTAAACGAATTCTTGGCTCATTATTAATGGAGAAAAAAACATAGGCTATACAATAATATAGTACAATGACAATTCACATATATTATTATGTGCACAGTAAACGATCGTAGTTTAGGCTAAACTAGGCTAACTTAGGCTAAAACGATCATAGTTTGTGGTTTATTATCTTATTAATTAAAACACATCAGCCATAAAATAGTACAATGGCAAATTGGATATGGTATATATTAATCATCTAACTTTTATTAACAAAATGAATAAGATGGATATAGCCTTGCGTTGTAACCCACATTGCCTAAATAAGGTATTTCCCCTTATTTAAAATGAATGCTTAGTTTGTGGTTCATTGTTTTTTTTGTTTTTTTATGAAAACCCAGCAACAATAAAGACACTCACTTATATTAAACGAAGAAATTTAAGTTTTATTAACAAAAGTTGTGCTTTTGGATCCGTTTCTCAAACGGAAGGCTGCATCCTCCGGAGGTCGCATTTGCAGGCTGCATACATCATCAAGCCTGTTTTATTTTAGTTAACCGAGCATTACATTCACGAGTCATAAGCATATTACAACAATTTACGCTTAACTAAGAATAATGGTCAAATTTATAACTGTTAATATTCAAAAAATAAGATCTTCTTTATGACGTATGCAGCCTACAAATGCGACCTCCGGAGGATGCAGTCTTCCGTGAAACGGCCATGGTGTCAATCTTCTCGCATCACTCTTGTCACGTGACCCCCCCCCCGTTTTATTTCTCAGCCCCCCCTACTCAAAATACGTTCCCGCGGCTATGCGTATTTCGCGTCTCATGAAAAAAGTGCCCCCAGGTACGTTTTTGCCATGAGACCATCTATCTATCTATCTATCTCAAGAATTATGACCTCAATTTTTGCACAAGCATCCCATAGATTTACTGAAGTTACATGGTAAATGGTTGGTTAAAACTGACCAATAGCTATTTCTCCTATAGCCAGAGATCTGACTTGTGGCATTTTGCCACTTATTCTGCCCACTTTGACAGGAAGAGACCATCTGACCGACATGTAAAACGACCATGTTTCTTGTTTTTATGTTTTTTTAGAAGTGGATAAATCTAAAGTGGGCAGTAGATTGGGGGGAAAAATGCATTCAAAATGCAGTGCAGCAATATCCATAACGGTTATATAGAGAACATAAAAAAGCTGATAGATCAGCTTGGCTTAGCTGGTGGGGACCTGGTTGAGGAAGTTAACCATATTCCAACCAATATTCCATAGCAATATTAACCAATTTGAACCGATTTTTTTTCCCCCTAGAAAAATTACCACTTTTTTTGCACAGCCGAACCATAGATTCACCAAAGTCACCAAACATTTTAAGAGGATATCAAAATTGTGTAGTATTTGGTTACAGGGAAGTGTTTAACAGTGCATTCATGGTTCAGTGGGAACAGATAAATAAGTCTGATTGGTCAGAACAGGGTCACAGGATTCTCATTCGAAATGATGCAGTCAGTATCTCTGGATCACCACACTCCAACGCTTTAGGGGTCATCCAGGAGACGACAGGGGATCCAGAACAGAGCCGTCACGTAAATGAGGTGTGTGCTGCTTCATTCGCCACACTTCAGGACTGAGTAATTGTCAGTAGTGAGATGTGTCCTCTCCGTGTAGCCCGCACTCTTCAGGTTGTTGTGGAATTGTAATGCTGAAGAGCTCATGGGGGGTATGCCAGGCTGCTGTTCTCCCAGTGAGGCTGACGGATCACAGAGTGCATCTAAGATGACTGATTTCTGTGACATTATCAAGCTGCTAAATCATAAAACATTCAACGGCACCCCATACTGAGACTACAAGCTGCCTCCGACAAGCTGCACAGCACTGCAGACAGATAGATACAACATCCTCTTAACAAACACTATAGTAATTCTCAGCTGGTACTATTTAAAACTCAAACTTTTATTCACCGCGTAAATTTGAAGTTGCTAATAAACAGCTCAGTGTGATCTCACAGCCGATACAAAAGTGGCCTCACAAAAGTTTTAGAGATAGTATATTAGAATATTATGAAAGCATATACAAGTCATAAAAGTGTGTGGGCAGCAGCAATTATTCCATTACTACATCTAGCACACTCTTCTTTCGCACCTATGGAGTGCATAATAAATATCAGCCTATACTGTAGAGCACTGTATATACTTGCATTTTTTTTTCTTGTGTAGTAAGTAGATATACTTTTGTGCTGTAAGATAGCTATTAGATCCCTGTACTACATTTGTGACTGCAGGTGGCGGTATATAATAATTCTACTTACGTTTGTATGTGAAGGCAAATTCAACCCCAACTTTGCTTTAAAATGCATCATAAGATCTACTAACCGAAGATCACATGATCACAAACGGAAATCACTTCCATGAAGTGACCATCACATGTTCCCTTCGCTAACAGACTTCTGGAAGGGCCCTTCATGAAGGGATTCAGTTGTTCACTTTCATTTGGAACATCCCTAAATGGCGTCCCATTCCTGAAGTGCCCTTTAAGGGTGCAAAGAAGAAAAAAACTCTTTGATGGCTACCATGATTCCAAAGGCCATAATTATTGATTGCTTTGAGCTATTAGCACATTTTTGATCAGATAGTTAACATGATTGAGTTCATAATCAACACATTTTTGTCAGCAGTATTGTAACATGGGAATCTGCAAACATGAACCTTCTTCAAATTTCGAAAGGTATTCTACTTAATGATACCTTGTAATTGATCTTGCCTTGATTTTTGTAGAGTTAAAAGCACATACTTCTAAGTATAACATTTAGGCATGAAGTGACTATCTATAACTGTATCTGATTTTAACTTAGGTATAAATGTATAACTTGGTACAGCACTTCCCATCAGCCAGGCACTGATATTTAGCCCAGTGTGAAGATAATGGCCTTCACCGTAGAGCAGAGGTCCCCAACCGCCGGGTCGTGAAAGAGTTGCTACCAGGCCGCGAGAACGCAAGATGACACTCTATTATGTATTGTGTGTTTCCACTTTAAGATCCAATGTCCAAATTTACATAGGGCGCTATTTCAGAAAAACATCAGTTCCACACTTTAAGGTTCAGCTAATATTAAAGGGGTCATATGATGCTGCTAAAAAGAACATTATTTTGTGTATTTGGTGTAATGAAATGTGTTCATGCGGTTTAAGGTTCAAAAAACACATTATTTTCGAAAGTTGATGTATTCCCTCAGCGACCAGCACAGATTAGCTCTAGGCATGACGAAGCGGATATCGTCCTCTTTTGGAAGGCCAAACAAAGTAGTTTCGCTTTTACAACGAAGCACACAGCGACCTTCACGACATGACGGTGGTGGCAACAAAACTACAGCGAGAATAGAAGTTACGCCTTCTTTCTTTGCATGAACATTTGGGCGCCATTATGCAAATATTCCCAGATAGTGATGTAGGTATGTGGGGGCGTGTTAGAACGAGCCGTTTTAGGTAGGTGTGGCTGACTCTTAACTTTTATAAAGAATATCTCTTTGGATTTGAGACTTTAGTCTTTGCAACTTTACAGATCTTCTTTATGCACCAAGAGCTTGTAACACTCCAAAGAGAAAGGAAAAATTTAAATCGCATCATACGACCCCTTTAAAATGAGTGGGAAACAAACATCTCTCGAACGTTTCTTAAGTGGAGGAAGTAAGAAAAGAAAAAATAATAATGACAATGAAGAGACAGCTGCTGGCGAAAAAAAGGGGAAAAAGAAAGCCGCCTTTAACTGAAAATATGATGATTCCTATCTAAAATACGGTTTCGTCTCTAGTGGCAGTTCACATGCTCCAAACCCCTTGTGTATAATTTGTGGAAAAAAATTATCTAATGAGTCAATAAAGCCCTCAAAACTGCTACAGCATCTTGGAACTAAACACCCAGCACTGAGAGACAAACCGTTGGATTATTTTTAACGGAAAAAACGTGAACAAATTGGGCAACAGCAACTGTTAAAACCGACCACATCTACAAATATAGCTGCACTGAGAGTATCCTATATGGTGGCTGACCGTATCGCTAAAGGTAAGAAGCCCTTTACCATTGAGGAAGAACTGATTTTGCCAGCCACTAAAGACGTTTGCCGTGAAATGTTCATTGAAGCTGCAGCTAACAAGATAGGCCAGATTCCTCTTTCAGCAACCACTGTCGCACGGAGGATTGCTGATATCGCAGAGGACATTGAAGAGCAGTTGTTAGAAAGGGTTAACGAGTCGCCATTGTATGCATTGCAGGTCGATGAATCGACCGATGTTGACAACAATGCAATATTACTGGTTTATGTGCGATATATATTTCAAGACGATGTGCATGAGGATATATTGTGTGTACACTCACTGCCAACTAACACAACTGGGGCAGACATTTTCAAGTCTTTGAATGACTACTTATCAGGCAAACTTAACTGGTCATTTTGCATTGGAATATGCACAGATGGTGCTGCGTCTATGCCTGGACGGCTGTCAAAGAAGTTGCGCCCGAATGCGAGTCTACACACTGTGTCATACACCAGGAAATGCTGGCCAGCCGTAAAATGTCACGAGAACTTCACTCCGTGCTAAATGATGTTGTAAAAAAAATTAACCACATCAAAGCAAATGCCCTCAACTCCCGTCTTTTCGAACAGCTTTGCGAAAAAATGGAAGCAGAACACAAACACCTGTTGCTACACACCGAAGTCAGGTGGCTGTCAAGGGGGAGATCCTTAGCAAGAGTTTACGAGTTAAGAGAGCCAATACAGAGATTTTTTTCAGAAAAAAAGTCACCACTTGCAGCACACTTCAGTGACGAGGAATGGATCTGTAAACTTGCATACCTTTGTGACATGCTGAATGAACTTAATTTGTCACTGCAGGGGAGAATGACAACTGTTTTCAAATTGGCAGACAAAGTGTCTGCATTCAAAGCCAAGTTGCAACTGTGGGGACAGCGAGTGCCAAAGGGCACATTTGACATGTTTCCAACATTGTCCGGACATTTGGGAAATAAAGAACCCGGGCCTTTTCTCTCCCAGCTGATCTGCGATCACATCGCTTTGCTGTCAGCCGAGTTTGAGCGCTACTTCCCAAATGCAAGTGATCCAAGAATTGATAAGGAATGGGTCCGTGACCCGTTTGCAAACGTACCCCGCAAATCATCCATACCACTGCATGAAGAGCATCAACTCATTGAACTCGCAAATGATGGCGGGCTGAAAATAATGTTTCAGATATCCTCCCTTGCAGGCTTCTGGAGTAAAACAAAGATGGAATATCCAGAGATAGCTGCGAGGGCTCTGAAATGTTTACTTTCTTTTCCAACTTCGTACCTTTGCGAAGTGGGTTTTTCTGTGCTCACAGCCACTAAAACAAAGTTACGGAGCAGACTGGACATCTGCAACACGCTTCAAGTCTCACTGTCACCCATCCCTCCTCGTTGGAATCGTGTCATTGCAGGGAAACAAACCCAGTGCTCCAATTGATTATGGTGAGTTTTGTTTATTTTTTTATAATAAATACATTTTTATTAAACTTTCACTTGTACAGTAGGAGTAATGCTTGAACCAAACACCACCCCCCCCCCCCCCCCCCCCCCCCCCCCGCACCACGGGGAAAAAAAAAAAAC
>NW_015506344.1:183944-202314 GCF_001515645.1 Sinocyclocheilus grahami | reverse complement strand
CCCCCCCCCCCCCCCCCCCACCCCGCACCCCCCGGTCCACGAGGATATAATCAAAACGAAAACTGGGCCTTGCTGTGAAAAAGGCTCGGGACCCCTGTCGTAGAGTACTCTTTTGCAAAACCCCTGTCACTGTCTTCACATAAACTGTCAAGACCTGTTTTTTTTTCCTGTTCTCAGATACCACACCACAGTACGTTGTGTACACAGTATATTCATTGTAAATATGGTGTGGGCCAGAGGAGAGGCCGTGTTTAAGATGATACCTAAACAGGCTGTACCTGCTCAAACCGAGCTGAACAATACAAGAGAGTGAACCGCGACGCTCTACTATAATTGCTTTTCAACTTTTATACATATACAAAGGCTCCATGATGTGCACTCAAACATGTCACAGCCTATCTGTTAAATTGTGTACTGCCATGAGCATTCCCTGTTTAATAGTGAGGGAACGAACGGTTGATTAAACTCTCAAAGGCATTCACTAGGCAGGAAATGGGACGCCTCGGGCGAGGTTTTTATCGCTTGAAGAAATGGCCCTTGTTATTTGAGGCTTTTGTTTAATTTGAAAGAAGGGTGCTTTTGATGGTTGGTCGTCTCTGTGTCACACGGCCAACAAACCGTAAGAGAAAGAATAAGAAAGTTAAACTGAAACAGTTTCCTGAATTCAGACACACACACACACACACACAAGTGTGAAGTCTTCCATGTCTGTTTGTTTTAAAGAAATAGTTAACGCAAAAAATGAAAACGGTCATCATTTACTCACCTTCATGTCGTTGTAAACTTTAGAAATGTAGTAATCAAATTTGAACCAGGGGCTTTCAGACGCCAAAAATCACAAATAAAAGTAATCCATAAGATTACATGTGCCAAATGATTACTAAAAGTGACATGAGAGTGATTAAATAATGACAGTATTTTTTTTTATGTTTTGGGTGAGTTAACAAGTCTGTTAACTTTGAGGAGTGAAAGTACAGAATGAAGTGTTTGATGCTTTTTCTTTTTGCAACAAATTACTTCATACTTTTTCCAAAACATTTAAGGAGAGGGATAACCAGTCCTGTCCTCCAGCTCTGCTGTATCTCTGATTAATGTATAATCCCAAAGAGTTATTTGTTTCCCACTGGAGACCCAGTCTGCTGACAGGAGACTGCACAGATTACTGTTTATTTTCTTCCTGAGGAAGAAAGGCCATGTTTTCCAGCCACTTGATCATTTCTATATGGTGATGTCTCAGCTACCAAAACTAGGTTAAAGATGGTCGAGTAGTACTAGAAACGTTTGTATTATTATTATGCGATGACTGATTGAATGTATTTTTAATCCAGTGCCTGTATATAAGATTAGTATTGACCAAGTTCAGAGGCTGTCATATATAGATCAACTTACTTTGTTGTGTATTTTCAACAGTTTAAATATGAAAAATAACTTTTCTATTGATTCAATGGATTTATTGTATTTTGAAAAAAAAGTGTCATGGGAATAATAATATATAATCAGTTTTTATAATAAATCTTTGAAAATCAAAATCTGGATTTGAATTTGTTTATTATAACCTGAATATGATATGTGAAAGTTTGAAACAGAAAATCATGTTTTTCATCTTGCCACTTTCTTGGTAAAGAAAGCACATTTTTACTCAAATCAATAAAAAATCAGAATAGCAATAGTTTTCTATTTGAATATACTTTAAAATGTAATTTATTAATGTCATTTATTTAAATTTGAAATAACAGTTGACCACATAGCTGTTTTTACTGTATTTATTTTATCAAATAAATTCCTTGAGATTAAGAAACTTATTTTTAAAAATGTATTATTATTATTATTATTATTATTATATTCATATGTTTGTGTGTGTAATGCCTTTATGTCATACATGATATCTTCATCTAGTTACCATGCAAAAATGGCATATTGTTGTAGTGTCAAAGACATTTGTGTTCCTCTGCCCAAGAATGATCCCCAATTACACAAAGCTTGTCCAAGCTACACAGATCTGTAAATAATTCTCAGAGACAGAGGATGATTGGTGAGGTGTTGAGGAGACGGAAGCGAGCCAGGGAGCATATGGGCCGAGTGGGAGTGTTTGTGCGGGGGAGCGCTCTTTAATCTCAAAGGCCCACAGTCAGCTGAGGCAGCGTATTAGAGTGAATCGAGTGCTGCTTTACATAAAGATTCTCCATTGTTGTCAGTACAGGTGCACTGAAAATACAGCTCACTACTGAATTGATCAAATTAAATTTATGCAGTTAGCAGATTTAACTGAATGAGGGTCTCTTCTCTCCCAATGTTGAGGGTTCGATTGAAGGTAGATGCAAAGTCATATTCTTTTGTTTAAAGTCACTCACATTTTGGGTATTACTTTTAACTTCATGAAACCAAGAAAAATAAATAATTAAATACAAAATGGCAAAAATACTGTACCGTGTATTTTTTTTCAAATTCTAAATAAAATGTAAGGTTTTAAATGTTTCATTTTTACATTCTTTTAAAATGACATTTTTACAGAGTATTGTTATTACTCAGGGTTTGAGATATGTGTGTAACTTAATTGACTCATCATTGTGCTACAGACAATACCTCAAAACATGTGGCTCAAATCAAAGGTGTGCTGTTACTTTTCAAAGTGAACAGACTTACTATTTAACATGGAATCTGATCTCTGCCCCGAAATTGCAACTCCTGACACTTTTTTTTTCATCTGAATTCTCCGTTAATATATCACAATATATTGCTGCTTATTGATTAGCCAATCGCTAATCAATAAAGTCATTGTGACACTGCAGCTGCCGTTAGAAGTCCCGGTTGCTATAAAAACAGTCACGTTCGGAGACGTGCACTTAGGACTGCGCATGCGCACTGGCTGATCTAGCCTGAAAAAATACGCTTTTTTGACGCTATTTGAGTAAAAGAAACAACATTTATGAGACAGTTTTTGTCAGATTTCATTGGTGATTTCAAATCTGAAATTTAATCGTAAACTTGGTGAACAGTTTTGGAGAATTTTATGTTTTCCCATTTAATAAGATAGCAGCTGCGCTTGCATGCCGAGAGGCATTTCAAAGATGGCCACCGAGTGACATGACTTGTCTTAAAGAGACTTTGGTTATAAACATGTATGGATATCTATATCTGCAATAGACCTCAGCACATGTTTTGCTAAATTAACACAATACAATAAGATGATGGCTTTAGCTAACAAAACATCAAAATCGGGTTAATAAAATACAAACCATCATATTCTCACCCATGAAAGGTTATCCTATTTCTTCGTAAATTTAAATCGGGAATTTAAAAAAAAAAGGTACATGTCCAAAAATGGTATTAACACGGTACATGTCCAATGTTAATGTCTAAATGGTAAATGTCCAAAAAAACATGGTATTAGAATATTACATGTCCCAAAAAATGTTCATGTGTTTCTGAAACAACCTGAGATTTTATATTAGTCCCTCTGTTCAGCATAAATTCACTGAGCACCGACGGAGCAGATCTCCTGAGTGTTTCTAATTGGAAGGACTCTCAGTTATTCTACTGAGATATGTTATCGAGTTCACCCTGGGGGCTGAATATATGAGACAGTTAACAGGATTCCTAATGTGGACCGTCTGCCATGTAGATCCAGCTGGACTGGTAGAATGAGCTTAAACTGCTTTGAATTGTAAAAACACAATTTTGTGTCTGACATAGATAGCCTATATTTGGACCACACATCCAAATTAATTTCCCTACATGGGTAAGTAGTACACAATGACATTATGGCATTATTTCCAGTGGGAGGATTTTCTTTGAGCCCAGATTTTCAGAGTTGGGGGAATGTCAATTAAAAATGCATGACGGAAACAAACTGACCGGGTGCTGTAATTGTCATTGTCGATGGCACAGTTTAGTTTGTATGCATTTTCTGTTGGTTTCATTTAGGAATAACAAAGTTTGCAGAATATATAACTGATTTGGCTTCTTTATGAGGCTGCAGGCTTGTGCGACAAAACTACTTTCCTTTTTTTTTGTGGCAACAATGATAAAATACACAGATTAAAGCATCAGTTACACCCTTAATTATTCACTTTTCCCCTTCTTCTTGTTGTTGTACGAGCTCTAAAAAAGCCCTCTGTCTTTGTCGAGAAGTAAGAAAGAGAGAAAGAAATATGAAGTTGGCCAGCAAGTTGTTATGATTATACAGCTGCAATTTTATATTGAGTTAATAAGATTTCTGAACTCATAAGTTGGAACTTCCCAGGAGGACTTGAAGGCAGCGTAAGTGTCTATCTCAAGGGTACAGTAGTGATAGCTCATGCATCACCCCTTGCAACGTTTAAACCCACAATCTTCAGTTACTAACACGCATAGCTTGTCCTTGTATTACTTACAATGTCAAATCAAATGCTTTTATGAATAAATGTTTTAATATTATTATTTTTATTATTTACAAAATGGTACCACAATACAGTATATTATCACAAAAAAAAAAAAAATCAAACAATCCCAAACAGAATATAGGGTACCAGAATGACCCCTAGATTTTAGGGTTATATCATAACTAGTTTCAACTTTGTAAACCTTGTTTTTGTCTTTTTCCATCTGACCCCAGAGAGCGAGGAGTTCGGTCCAGTGTTCCTTCAAGAGCCAGATGATGCAATCTTCTCCCTGGATTCAGATGATAAGAAAGTGATAATGAATTGTGACGCCAGAGGAAACCCTGTTCCGACCTACAGGTACGGTTTACTCATTTCATTAACATGGATAAGTTTTCATTAAATGGATAATAAATGACATTTAATTTCTCTGGAGCTTTACTGTGAATCCTTATTATCCTGTCTGAGTGGCATTTCTGTTAGACTAATGCTAATGACACAGATGCTACACTTTTCTCTGTGGATTCCTAATCAGAATTGATATAATGTTCTAGAATCATCATATTACTAAATTGTACTGTCCTGTGATTCAGCGTATGCGCTACAGTCTCATAGAAGTTCTATCCTTTAGGAAACAGACAGCAATGTATCCGTTTCCGCCTGGAGCATTCGCTGAATGTCTATAACCAAATAAATAGTGGTGCTAGTGAGGTTGAATGATACACTCGGTGCTACTGAGCTCTGAGACACTGATGTGGTTTTGAGTTCTGGGTCATAATTTAGATCGATATTCCTGTCTAATATATAAAAACACATCAGGCTAACAAGCTCTTCAGCGGTTATAATGTGATTACTATATTCTGTCAAAACCTAAAAAAATACAAATCTGATACCAAACTGGGGACAACCCAAAACTAAAACATTCTGAAAGTAATTGTATTCTTTCAGTTTAACCTAATGACCAATGTTTACGAGATCATTTGTAAAGGCAAATGTTTCCTTCATTAGGAAATAAGTAGAAGCATTTTCACTAGTGGTCTTTAATTAGTTACCTCAGTGTAGAAAACTTTATTTAATTGTTTATGCATCAGAATCTATTAACGGCAGCTGATTTATTTAGGTTTTTTTTTGTCTTTTTTTCCCAAATAATTCATTGCTCTTGCAGTTGGCTGATCAACGGAACTATTGTGGACACAGAAGGAGATTTCCGCTACAGTTTGATTGATGGGGACTTAATAATACACAATGCAAGCGAGGCCATTGATTATGGGAGATACCAGTGTAGAGCTGAAAACAGCATTGGCTCCGTCCTGAGTCGAGATGCCCTCCTGCAGTTTGCCTGTGAGTAATTTGAAACTTTTTGGATGCTGAAATTCAGATTCTACTACCATTGAGGTACTATTGTAGTTTTTGTTTTTTTTCCAGTTTCATTTTATTAATTTGGTTTTGTCATGTTTATTAGTTTTAGTTGTTAAAAAAAATCATTTCTATTTTACTTATGTTTGTACATCATGTTGCCTTGGCATCTAGCTAAAATGAAAAGCTTTTTTTATTTAATTGTATTTAATTGTATTATTTTATTATATTTTTTTATTATATTTATTATAATTTTTTGTTTGTTTGTTTAAATGGTCTTAGTTTTAGTTAAATATAATAGTGCTGCTAAAATTATTTGAGTTGATATAATTGTTTAACATTTTTGCATTGGTGAGATTTAGATTGAAATGTGTTTTTAATTTTTTTTTATTTCTCTATTTCATATTGGTGTAATTTCCACATGGCATACCCAAATGCTCACAATAAAACTGACTCCTTCTAATGCTACTAATTAAAAGTAAATGCAATTAAAGTTATTCCCATGATGCTTTGATCATTTCCTTAAAATATAGCCCCAAAGTTGTCTCCATCAGATGGAAAAGTGCCCTTAAAGCTTTGCTTCACAAAACAAGAGCAAAAGCACATTTATTTCCCTAGTAATCCCTTGGCTTCCCTCCAAAATATCATCACAAGCCACGGAAGCATGCAGTGTGGAGCTAGAGGCACAATTGCTTGCTGGAAAACACATTGTTAGTTTTGCTTACAGTTTCCCCAGGAGCGATGGCCATAATAGCCTTATTGGCGTACCCAACGGGATTGTGTACTTCACTATTCACTGCCCATGGTGTTTTCTGTAGAAAAACGAACACTTGGTATATGTGTGATGTAGCATTCTTACGAGCAGTAAATGTATTATAGCTGTGGTTAGGAAGCCTGTTTTTTGCTTCCCAGACTGTACTATTGAAGAGGTATTCGCTCATGTTCTTTCGCCCCCATGAAGATCTTTTTTGCAAAAAAGAACACTGCGAACGAGATCGGGAAGTCATCCGGTCTTTTTTTTTTCATCTCCATGAGCTGCCAGCCCTCATGAACACACTGTTCTTTTTTGTTTTGTTTTTTCTGTCGTCCTTGTCCGTCGCCTGGCTATAACCTTGCTCCGATCATTGTTGTCCGTTCTGAAGGTCTGTTGGAGAGACAAAGGAAAGCTCCTGGCAGCAGACATTGGGATGCAGAGCTTTTCCCAGGCCTCACATAACAAATGGCCACCATTCATCACCCTGTTGGACACCCAAGGATCTTTCACTCTTATTGGCAGGGGACAATCTCATGAGCCTGACATGTGCAACAAGGTTGTGATTATTTCAACACCTTGGCACCAAAGGCAACATGAAACACTATTCACAACCTATTTTACTTCCGCATTCTGATGTATTTGCGAGTCAGACAGGATATTTAATGAGGAAAATGTAGGGAGTGATTTGATTTTCTCCCATGACAACTGATTGGATCAAAGTTGGGCATTAGTTGATGACCACCCAAAAAAGCAGCACAAGTTATTACACATATACTGTATATTGGAATAACTGATGAATCATGCACATTAACACTAAGAAAATGCATTTAGAATGTAAATAAGTCATTTTTATTTGTGATGAACAGCATTGAGACTCCTACTCTGTGAAACGGTTTAAAAGCTCAATTAGGTTTTTGTAATTGTATCAGTACCTCCAAACAGTAATAGTGAACTGATCAGGATTCACTCTGAACCTTCAGACTTTCACAAATCTAGCAGGTTATTCAAGAACAGAGCAATCTGAAGTGCACTTAAAAGCGGCAAGAGCTGATTTCTGCTGGCAGCTACTACAGTGCAATTTCAAAATGATTAAAGGCAATAATTCCCTGTGTGAAGTGTATTGGTCGAGGTCTCAGTTCATGAAATGCAAACAGCTCTTCTGGCCATCCAATGGTAGGGGAACATTTAGCTTGGATCTTTTTGTTTGCTGTCTTTGATTGAGGAAGCTGGGCATGAGTTTCCCAGAGATGGTCAATTCGGCTGTTTGGAGAGGGGCCTAGTCTTTCAGCCCGGCCACGGATGTCACAGCCCTCCTTTGCAAAGAGACTACTCACAACTCTTGCCAGGGAAACTAGTTGGTTTGCACAGAGTATCCACAGCTCCCCTAGAGATTCAGAAATTTATTTTTATATAAAAAAAGTGTTGGAGAAAGAAAACCACTAGTCTGTATTCCATTCACAGTTTGTTTGTTGTGCCCCCAAAGCATTCCCTGTTGGGCTTTTTTTCTGTCTCTTTGTTTTGAGAAGCAGAACTCCCTGGTTCAAGCTAGTTACCAGGCCACACTTTGAAGACTGCAGGCAGAGGGAGTGTCTCTTATCTCACCCCCTTCAGAGATTCAATCCTCTCTCAGCAGACCCCTCCAAAGTGGGAGTATGTGACTTAGGTATCATGGCTTGAAAGAACAAGCCTGTGGATATGCACATAGGGTGGTGCTGTTCAGAACTCCACTCTGTTTGACCACAGAAAACAGGGACATCAGGAACTGGATTCTCAGAACTAGAAAGTTGCTAAAAGTGGCTTCCACTTTAAAGGCCCTGATGCATTAAGGGTTCATAGCAGCCGGGTGCATGTGAGCAACCTTCTGAAACCTAGAGTAGAATCACAATTGAAACACACTATCATCCCGTCGACTTTCTCTCTTTCTTTTTTTCAACCTAGGAAACGAGGCCATTTGTAACATGAGGGCTTGTGATTTATCTATAGCGGCCATTGAATTGGAAATATTTCACATACAAAGAAAAGGGCTTATGGACGGCGAAAAAAAATTTGAATACATACTGAATTATTTAAAATATATAAAAATGTATGAATTGGACACTTTTATTTTTTTTTCATATGGCCATGTGTAAATAGTAAGAGAACATCCAATCAGAGAGCAGTCCAATCAATACATAAAGTTTAAATACCCCTTTTAAAAGGTCAAGTATTGTCTTAGACTGCACACAATTATTGAAATGAGAACATTGGTTCTTGCAGATTCTTATCTTATCTCCCATCCTCCCTTATAGTTGAGAACAGATGAATATTGATTTTCCCTACAAAAGTCTCAGTTTACCATCCAAGATGAGGGGTCAGAAAAATATGAGATGAGCGCTTGAAAAAGAAGAAAGAACCCCAGTAAACATATTTTTTATCTTTTCTATCTTAACTTCTATCAAACGGATCCATTATTTTTACATGGTTCATTTATTACGCTTATCATAAGAATCCATTGCTTAGTTTTTGACAGTCCTGTAAATTATGCCAGTTTTAGCAGGACCGACTGCCCTCCTAATTTACCGCTGCTTTTACTTTAGTAAGTGAAGAAAGAAATAAAACGAGAAAGAAAACTCGTTACATGTGTCATGTGTTTCATGACCCTAGCTAGCTGTCTAAAGATATGACATTTATCACATCTTTTCCTTTGACCATGCAGGAACAACAAAAGAAAATCTATTTTCCCATTTAGACTACAGTGGAGAGCATTGATTAGTTATAATTCATATGTCTAGAGTGAATTGACGAGGGCCAGGGATAACGCGCTGATATGGAGAACAAGAAGACGGCAGTGACAGCGGCTGATAAATCAATAATATGCACTGTTACAATGGGATTTCCAGCCTCTACATCCCGGCTCTCTCGTGACAGTTTGTTGGAGGAGATCACCTTTCCAAGGCCATGCATACACAGCTCATACCAATACTTCTTTCCTGCCGTCGAGCCGGGGAGAAGAAACAGACGTCTGCTGCTTTCCAACGGCCCGCCCTGACATCCGCCCACTTCACATAAATAAGATATAAACTATTGAATTTCTCTCTCTTAAACTTTATTTATTCCTTTTCTGCAGTCCCAGAGAGAGGTGTATTGTCTTTTCTCAGCAGATGCTTTTGTTTTTCATGGAAAAAAGAAACTTTGATCTCATTCTCTTTCATTGTGAGCAGCCCCCTGTAGGTTTGAGCGTTAAACACAGGTGCTGCGCCTGTTGATGGCTCTTTGTGCTTTTGCTGCAATGGAGGAGTGCAATAATTCCCTGCTGATCACAAATGGATTGGAATGACATTTGACCGATATTGGATTTAGCCGATGATGATACCAATGTAGAGAATATAGCCGATAACCGATTAATTGGCTGAAAGTTTCTAAAAACACTGCTGAAATCATGAAATCATTCAACACAATGCAAATTAGTGCTGAACTTAAAGGGATAGTTCACCCAAAAAAACGAAAATACTGTAATTTACTCATAGTATGAAAAAATAAATACATTAAAAATAAAATCCTGTTGAGATCAGTGGGTTTGTTTACCCACCTTCTTTAAAATCTTATTTTGTATTCATCAGGAAAAATAATTAATAAATAAAAAAATTATTAAATCAAATAAAAATGTATTATTTGTTTATTTGTATTTATTTGTATTTTTTAAAATTATCATATGAAATATAAATGTGACGTACAGGTAAGGGAGAAAAAAAAAGATAATACTATTTCAGTCTTTCTGCTTCAAAATCGCACATGCAATTTTGCATGTTACTTACTGTTTCTTTGTAATTATTTGCCAGCAATTAATTACTAGCAATTTTTGAGAGAAAATTGTTTCAAAGTAAATCCTACACCATCTTTTCTTTTTCAATGGGGTCTTGTCAACAAAAAAAAAACGATATCCTAACAGATATCACTATAAAACAGTATACATTACAGTAAATACAGTAATATAAAAAGTAAATATAATATTTTTATTTGTATGCAATTAAGGCAGTCACATTGAGATTAAGCCAGGATATAAATAACCTGGCTTAATCTCTTATACACA
This sequence comes from Sinocyclocheilus grahami, assembly GCF_001515645.1. Lineage (NCBI taxonomy): Eukaryota > Metazoa > Chordata > Actinopteri > Cypriniformes > Cyprinidae > Sinocyclocheilus > Sinocyclocheilus grahami. The sequence goes on along the minus strand of NW_015506344.1, from coordinate 191,777 downwards.
CACACACACACACACACACACACACATTTGAATATAATACCGTGCTCACATTTTAGATGTGCTTTATCTTGTTGATAATTTTCTAAGAACATAGGAACATGTATTTAGTTAGAACACATTTTATCAGTGGATCATGCAGCAGTGAGACTTTGAAGTCAAGAAAAATAATCACAATAATTCACAAATGAAGGATAGCAGTCTCTGCACAGAAGTGACTAATTATTTAATTAATTTAAAAGATTCATTACAAAACAGTGAAATACCACTAACACACAGCCCACTTGCTTTTCAGAGCACTCTCAAACCCATGCAGCGCATGAAATGCGACAGATCAACAGCTTCTCTGTAGTGGGGAGTGTTAAGCAGTACGATTGAAAGGTTGGCAAGCTTATCTTCTGCAGGATGACTGTATTCATGCAGGAGCATCTGACTGTGCACAAATGAAGAGAGAAAGGTGAAGTGCTTTGGGGAATCAAAAGAATGGTGGACTACGAGTTAATGTCCAAAAATGCGATGTGAGCAAGAAATGGAACATAGTGGCCAAACACAAGCTGTTCGACTTGAATGGCAAAATCACACTGAAAGGGAAATCCAGACTGTGTTCAACAAAATATACACTGTGCTTCCTTGCGATGCTGGCAGCATTGTTGAATGTCTGTGATGTTTCATGTCTTTGCATGTCTGATGTAAATTTTCATGGTTACACATTGTAATGATGAATGAAAATTCATGCAAAAGCTTCAAAATAATTTCAGAGCCAGCATGTGTTAGCAGCCTTGTTAAATCATTTACATTTGTTGTTTTCAGATTTGAGACAAGACACTTCAGTCTGGAAATGAACAAATTACAAGAAAAAACATTCATTGATGAATCACACAGTAAAACCAGAATCTTGGGCAAAGTAAATGGGATCAATTTAGTATTTCAAGATTTCAAATCAAATTCAAATACAATGGCCTCAAACACTCAAAGTGTTCTATTAGGGCAGAAATCAGATGGCCAAACAGGCCATTAGGTGTATTCGTATGTACTCACGTCCAAAAAAAAAAAAAGATTAAGGTCAGTAACTTTGCAACTACGTGTCAACTAACTCTTAGAGTAATAGCAGACTGTAAGGTTAGGGTTACTAGAATAAGTTACTTAAACTCAGAATATCCATTAAATGACTATCAAAATTAATTCATTGGGAACAAAACCCGATGTATTTTGAACAAAAACATCGGGAATGCAGGAGACATAGAATGGCGTAAAACACTGGACAAAAGGAACCAAGGCACAGAACACTCATTAAATACATGACTAAACGAGGGAATTAACGAGAAACACCTGAAATAAATTAACACAATCAAACACGGGAGAAACTGGGTCATGGGGAGCACATGGGGAGCAAAACACAAGACAGGAACACAGGGGCATTCCAAGGGCGTGACATTACCTCTCCCTGCTGGAAGGCGTGTCCACGTGCCTCATAACATCCAACGGGGAGTTGGGGTGGGCGCTCTGGAGGCCTCTAGGGACAGACTTAACATGGGATGGAAGGCCCATGGCAGATCAGGCAGTTCAGGGAGCCATGTCGGAGAGGGTAGTTCAAGGGGCCTTGGCGGAGCAGGCAGAATAGGGAGCCATGGTGGAGCAGGCAGTTCAGGACGCCATGGCGGAGCGGCCTCTGTGGCTTTGGCCTCGACACTCGGCCCCGCCTCTATGGCCGGAGCCCTTCATTCATTCATTCAACTTGGGAACAGGAGCCCTCTCTGGGCTGGACGTGGGAATAGGAGACCTCTCTGGGCTTAATTTGGGAACAGAAGCCCTCACTGAAGCAAGCTCAGGGGCTAGAGCCGACACTTGAGTGGATTCAGGGGCTGGAGCCAACACTGGAGCGGACTCAGGGGCTGGCTGGATCCCACAGTCTCTTCCTCCGCATTCTCATCTTTTGGGCAGAGGTGGAGGAGAATAGTGCTGTCATCTTAGGGCTTTGGAGTGAATCGACCAGCCAGCTTGACAATGGAATGGCCGGCGGGCATACAATGAAACGGCCGGCAGGCTTGACTGTGGAGCGGCCGGTGGGCTTGACTGTGGAGCGGCCGGTGGGCATGACTGCGGAGCGGTTCTGGATCAGTGCCGGATGCTCTCCAGACACCGGAGGATCTCTTCCCTCCAGCTCAGTACAGTAGTGTCTGGGAGGTCCACGGGGCGATGGTAATTGGCCCCGATCCAGAACAAAGAATTAAGCGTAGCGTCATCCAAGGCCGTCTTAACGGCGAGCCCGCAGAACTACACAAATGAAAGGTCCTTCCAGGCTAGGGCGCGAACCTTGTGGTGGTTTCCATACCCACAGGGAACGGGAAAAGAAAAACTTTCAAAAACTGAAAGTTTTGGGTCCAGTGTCCTGTCACGATCCTTCGGAGCTAGGAGCAAGGAGACGAGGAGACACAGGAGTAAACTCAAACAAACAAAATTTAATAAACAAAAAGGCAGGAGCGAGCAGACGAGGAGACGCAGGAGTAAACTCAAACAAACAAAATGTAATAAACAAAAAGCAGGAAACATTGGGAACGCAGGAGACATAGAATGACATAAAATATCGGACAAATGAACCAAGGAACAGAACACTCTTTAAATACATGACTAAACAAGGAAATTAACGAGAAACACCTGAAATCAATTAACACAATCAAACATGGGAGAAACTGGGTCATGGGGAGCACATGGGGAGCAAAACACAAGACAGGAACACAGGGGCATTCCAAGGGCGTGACAGTATCTCAATTAAATCGTTTTATCTGCCCACAGAAAAATTATTGGTTGTTTCAGTTGGACTTTGCCATGTAAAGCACATACAGTATGTCATGTGACTGCAGTATCCGTGTGTGTGTGTGTGTGTGTATATATATATATATATATATATATATACACACACACACATACATATATGTCCTCTCTTTCTGTAATGTATTTTTTTCACTCTTTCAAGTCAAGGTATTTATTGTTGACCAGTGAGCTTTATTCTGCAATGCTGTACACATATAGATGTCTATATTTTGTCAGACCACATGTCAAGGTTGTGCTTTTCAAATCATACGTTCCACCAGAAAATATAGCGGTCTGTCAGATGTTATAATACACAGGGGCAAAGATCAGCTATTATTCAGTAGAAGTGATTTACCACATTGTTGTGTCAAAACCAGTCATGTTAGCCTAGATATTTAAAAAACTTCAGCGAGGACAGACCAGATGCCTGCTGTGTTTGGGACTTTTCCCGTCTGCTTTTTACTCGTACGTTCATTTTAGACACAAAATGACTTTTGTTTTCAGAGCTGATGAATAGATGTAGTGTAGTCACAGTATGGAAGTGGATCGCGAATGCTGTTTCACGTGTGCATGGATTGTGTTGCTTCATATGCAGAAATGAAACACGCTTGGTAGTTTTTCCCGGCCCCCCCCGACATCATTGCTGCTGTGTGAAATTAAAACTGCCTCACTTCAGTCTGAAAGGGGCTAATCAACACCACCCACGACCAGGGCAGATGAAACAGCTCGTCTCCTGTCCTACAAGCTCTGTCTTCTGTTCTGCCTCAACCCACAGTAGGGAAAATTAGCTGCATGTCTGAGCCTGCTTGAATTCTTTAACATAGTGCATACAATTAAACGAAAAAATAAATAATTATATGATCAGGCATTCTTGGCAGGAAGTTGCTGATTTGCACTGCTCTTAGGAGGGAATGACAAGCAAGATATCTTTATTATGTCAATTGTTTCCCATGTGGGATAAAATGGAGAGCAAAGCTGTTGCTTGTCAACATATGATCAAAATTGACCTGTTTACAGTTTTTGCTTTATTGTACTGTAGTGTACGTTATTGTACTGAATGTGCACTTGTAGTGTACTTCAAATCTTAAAAGTAAATAAAAAACTGTACTTGAGTTAATATAATATTCATGAGTCTAAGACTATGTTTCTTAACACACTTATGTACACTTTTAAAAAGTGCACTTTCTAACAAGCTTAGTCTAAATTGGAGTTCTACTTTAAAGTACATTGTAAAAAAAAACTTTTAATAATCCATTGTTATGTTTTAATGAAGTACACATTTATTTGATGTTATTGGTTAACATACTAAAGCACATGTAAAGTGACTGATTATTATTGTAACTGTAGTGTGTTATCTCATACACAAGTTCATACGTTAAGTGTTCTAAATTGTAACTTCATCATTACAGATGTGTAATTACATTTTTTTTTTTTTTTTAATCACAAACATAACTGAGAAGTTTTCTTGTTCTTCCTCTAGATCTGGAAGCTAGTTTTAATTAGCAAAAGTTGTTTATCACAGTGGTTCTCAAGAGCCAAAAAAAAAAAGTTGTTCTGAAGAGCCTAAAAAAAATTGTTATTGTTTAGTTCCTTGTATGAATGTGGCTGCTAAGCCAAATGAAGTGTCATTCCAGTCGAACTCTGGTTATGCCATTATATTTGTTCATATGTCAGCACAGCGATGCTTAACTGGGACACTTATTGATTTGCTGACCTCCATAAATGCTGCTAACATTTCATTTCCATTTGCACCTTATTGCCAAGAGCTTAGAGAAGTGGAAGATTTAAGTGCAGGCTCAAACTGAGCCAAAATTACGTTTACAATAGTGTAATCTAAAAATTAAGAGTTAAATTTCAGCAGACCCAGGAGCCTCAGGGCTGAAAATGTGTCACTGAATGCTCATATTGTATGTAAATCTGAAGGAAGATTTTTTTTTTTCTTTTTCTATTTTTAAATTGTTTCCTGAAGTTTACTGTGCTATTTGCATATAAATTAATAGTGTTTATTGTTGACATTGACGCTTACATATAGACTGGTAGTTGACATTCTCACTGTACCCTAAAAGGCAGACTTTATTAATGTGGGCTTTGAGATTTTGAGGTCTTTTTCACATAGGAAAGAAATCAGTAGTAAGATATATTTAATATATCAATATTTTCTCCTAAGATGGATTTGTTATTAAATTGAGACTGTTGTTTATCTCCTGAAATGTACAGCGCTCTCTCCCACCTTCAATACCACGACTGAGGTGCCCTTGAGCAAGGCACCGAACCCCCAACTGCTCCCCGGGCGCCGCAGCATAAATGGCTGCCCACTGCTCCGGGGGTGTGTTCACGGTGTGTGTGTGTGTGTGTGTTCACTGCTGTGTGTGTGCACTTTGGATGGGTAAATGCAGAGCACTAATTCCGAGTATGGGTCACCATACTTGGCCACATGTCATGTCACTTTTCATTTTTTATTTTTTTTTAAGAGAACTTCAGATGTTTTGTTTTTTGTTTTGTTTTGTTTATAGATACGTTAGAAATAGATACGTTAACAAAATCTTAGCACATATTTTTAGCTGGGTAATTAAATTAAATGTAACTGTGATCTCCAGTATGTCTCATGACCTATAAGAGCAACCATGAACAATGATAATGTTGCTCTTGACGTCAAAATGTGTAATTACTTTGCAATACTGTGGTAACTCTATACCCCCCTCACCTTTTCTCACTGCGAGGGGCAGTCAGCCAATGGTATGGTGTTGTGCGGAGAGTTTGCTGATTAATTATGGTAATTTATGCAAATGCAATTTGTTCCAACAGATTAAATGTAGTAGCTCCACCTGTCGAATCAGTTGTGAGACTCCTGCGGCCTGATGAAACCATCCCTGCGCTGTGTGATTTCCAGAGCGCCGCTACACGCGGAAACCTTCACCTCTACGTTCCAACTCAAATTACATTTTAAAAATACCACCTGACATCTGTCCTCAGACATGGCTTGAAATTGTAATGATCACCCACAACTTTCAGCTTTTTGTGAACTAAAATGATTTGCCGCGTCTCGTTGGTATTTTAAAAGTACTTACAAGATTGAAGGCTTCGAGCAAGGTTAGCTGATTTAATTACCACTTGGCCGTCGTGTCCGGAGGGAAACAGGAAGTGAGATTTAAGCAGCAGGTTTGGGGTGTGGAGCAGGTTAAAGTGAAAGCTCACGTGGAGGTCAAACCTCAGGTGACAGATACTAAATTTAGCCAAGCCGCAAGCGCTTATACGATTTTCAAGCGCTCATATGCAATCTCTGACTTTTAATCTGCAGGTTAACAGCTGCCTCTGTGCCACAGTGTGTCACTCTGTCACTGGCTCAGTCTACGCTTACATGTGTGTGTTTGCAGATCTGGGGGCGTTCAGCGGTCGGACGAGAGGAGCTGTTTCGGTGAGGGAAGGCCAGGGGGTTGTGCTAATGTGTGCCCCCCCTCCCCATTCGCCAGGTGGGTACTCTCTTTCTGTTCTGTCTCCATCTCTATACCCTGTTGAAAAGAGCAGCAGAAAGGTCACCACCATGTGTTTTGTTTTGGATGCTGGCTGCATTTGAAAACGAATCGTATATGCAAAAATCTTATAAGATGGATATTACAAGTCATATAGATTTATCTTCTATGCCAGTACTAGATTTGCTCTGCTGAATTGCATACTTACTGTAGGTTCCATACTATGAATGCAGCCCATTTCTTGCCCCATTTAAATGCAAGTGCAGGTGGCGCTACAGCTAAAACGAATCATCACAGCTCATATCATGTTGCTGTTTAAATTAAGTTGAAATCTGGCTTTGGTACATGTGCTTATCCTATAGACCAGTGTTTCCCAACCGGGGTACCGTCTGTCGAGAGCAGGGGTGCCGTGTAAAAAAATAATTTAAATTGCTAAAATGTTCAAAAAAGCATCTATTATATAATATCCATTTCTGATGTCGCCAATAATTAGAGATGCACCGAAATTTCGGCTGCCGAAAATTAGCTCACCGCTCTGGTTTCACTTTCACGTGGTGTGACGCTTTGTGTATTATCCGCTCTATGCGTGTGCGCTCCGCTCAGTCGCTCCACTCATATACCGCTCATGCTCATCGGAACAGCAAAGTCCACTCAAAAATTGAGCCGACAGGAAACATCGATGTAGTACAGTATTGTTTCTGTCTGCAATAGCCCTACTGTGTTGTAACATGGTGTGGTATATGGGCAACTCTGGTAATGCTGCCCTCTCATTCATTCATCTGCTAACCACTATGTTATGCTCACGTGTTCTGATAATAACAGCTTTCTATGACTAAACATTATTTGGATAATTGGTATAAAAAAAAAAAAAAAATTTAAATATCTTACCCCTATTGTTAGTGCAGTTCTTCCCTGTTGTACCGAATATCTATACTTTTCAAATTATCATATCGAAGTTAGAATTTCAAATATTGTGACACAATTTATTTTGTAGGGTGCCACAAGTTTGTTAAAATTTCCAAAGGGTGCCGCGACTAAAAAAAGGTTGGGAAACACTGCTATAGACAACTCCTATAGACAAATCAACACAAATAGACAACAGACAATCAAATTTCAGAAGCCAGTAATTCCAATTGTGAATGTCTCATAATGAGGAGATGTGGTATATGTCTGCAAGGTATGGACAAGAGGCTGCATACTAAATTGTGGGGCAATTTACCACAAGGTTGTGTTATAATAGGATAATTTATATTTTTATGTTTTGGAATCTAAATTACTTGTTTCAAGTGTTTTTAATGAAACTTGTGAAATATTAACAGCAATTCACAAATCACACTACCATTTAAAAATGAAAAGGGGGTCAATAAGATTTGTATGCAGCATGGACACATTAAATCAATCAAAAGTGACAGTAAAGACCTATAATTTTACAACTGATTTCTATTTCAAATAAATAATTTTCTATTGAACATTCTATTCATCAAAGACTCCACACAAACATTAAGCTCCTTTCATCATTATTATATATTTTTTTCATCAATCAAATCAGAATATT
>NW_015506344.1:177617-183921 GCF_001515645.1 Sinocyclocheilus grahami | reverse complement strand
TATATATATAGTATTTCTTTGTTTGAATAAACACACTTATACAGCAATTTCTTGTCTATGTGTTTGGATGTTTGTTACATGTCAGTTAAAGTGACAAACTGATAAAAGCTGCCCATGTTAGTTTTTGTTCTAACCAGGAACAACAAGACATTTTGTCACACACTTGGCTTCTCTTTTTGTTGCATTGCTGTTAAATGACATATTTTTGGTCCAAAATTCTTCTTCACAAAACTGTATATTACACATCAAATATCATTGCTTGGGTTTTTAACATTTTGCCTACACAAAGACAAAATACTTGTTACTGGAACCAGTTTTAGAGTTAAGTTCGAGCTAGACCAGCATAAACCAGCCTGGACACTTGCTGATCTAAACTAGTCTTTTCAGTAGTTTAATCTCACCTTCCTCTCTTCAGTCATTTTCCAGTCTCTGCTTGTCTTGCTCCAGTCCCTGTAATTGCAGGTTAAATGAACTCGGATGCAGTGAGACAAATAGAATGGGAAGAGAAGGATATAGACAGGGAAATTGAACGAGCACTATCAGATGAAAGGCTTGTGGTGAGATGGCCATTTTTAGAACATTTAGTACTCCCAGAGACCCAAAGTAACCTCATCCATCTTCCTCTCTTCCTGTCTGCTCAATCCTTTAAAGGGTCCTATTATGCTTTTTCACTTTTTCAACTTTAATTAGTCTGTAATGTTGCTGTTTGAGCATAATAAATATCTGCATAAGTTACAAAGTTCAAAGTCCACTTCAAAAGGAGATATTTTATTTAACAGAAATCACTTTTAAAAAACTACAACGAACGACTCGTTTGGACTACAACACATATTTTCCGGGATTTGTGATATCACAAATACCGACGAATGGGATGAGACCTGGTTGAGTTGCACTAGAGAAGGCAACGAGTGATATCACTATGTCGGACACACGCTAGTTTCCCCAAGGCAGACGAACTTAGAGTGGTTACAATCATCCGGGTTTAATCGCGCTCAAATTGATTTGATTTTGACGCAATATTTACACTGAAGCTCACAGGCGGCTATGGTAAGGGGCATGACATTTCCCGACCAGGCGCCGAGTGGTGCCAATCACAACACACACTGGCCCAGCTAACCAGTCACAGCACATTTCGTATTTCAGAAGGGGGGCCTTCATTTGATACAGGAACTATTCGAGCCGTTCATGCCAGACTGGGGAGAGAGGTGTTGTAATAACGTAAAATATGTGAAAAATAATGTGTTTTTCGAACAACCTAGTATGAGAGCCTGTTCTAGTACACCCCCAAAACAAAATCAAGACTTTGTAAAAGAACATAATAGAACCTCTTTAACAAAGCATACTGTTTTAAGAGATACTTCACCTAAAAAAGAAAAATATAATTACTCACTTTTAGCTTGTACTAAATCTGTTTGCTATGTTTTCCATTCGCTGAAAAAAATTTACATGGTTTTCACTCAGAAAATAGTAAATTTCACAAATAGAAATGGCCAGTAATACATTGAATTATGCATGAAGTTTTGAAGTAGAAAAACTGAAATAGTATTTTCTTGTAAAACGTATTCCAACAGTGTAGTAAATTTCAAAAACAATTAAGGATGAAAATGCACTATAAAAAAAAGACAAAAAACATGACAGATTTTAACTTAAGAGAAAACTTGTCAATTAAAATTGGAAAAACAATCACATCACACAATCTCATCCTTTGTATCCCCGTTAGTAAAGCAGTCTGATGTAATTTCAAAAGCATTTGGTAACTTGACTATGTGTCTTGCCAAGCCTCATTGGACCATGTCCAAATGTGAGATTGCAAACAGACAGAGGTCATTGTTGCACCATACAAGCGTGAGCGTGACCATTACTGTTTACACCACGATAAGGAGCTGAGAGAGAGAGCTTCAGTGGTATTAGCACAGGTCTAAATTCACCAAACAATCCAATCTGACCGAAATTAATCCCGGGCCTGTGCTGACACAGTTTCGGCTTAGTCCTTATCTCCTCTCACCCTTCCCCTCATCAGATATCTTTATGTTTGGTGGATATCATCGGCAGTTCAGCCCAGCTCTCCTTAGTCTGTGTCATCTGATAATCATAATGCCATTACTTTATCACTGCAACTCTCAAATATAAAGTGTGATTGATTTCTGTTGTCCACTCCTGGGTGAACTTTGAGAAAGATCACTGTTTGATGCATCCGTCCAAGCCCAATACCAGAGTGCTGTTGGTTCTCTTCAGGACAGTAGCGATGAATAAGGACTTTGCCAGAGTGATTTGCATCGTAACTGACTGGGCTTCCTGTTCCATATGGGAAATTACGTTCCTTGTCTGTCAACCTATCCGTCTCTAATTGGTCGATGCAGTGTTTCCAGACAAGCATCAGCATCAAGGCTCAAATTTACTGGATCATTAGAAATGAAAAGAAATTGCACTCAGACAATTATTTCACACAGGCACAGGCAGCATGAGGGAGCTCTTTAGTAGCCTGTCTCAAATCTCAGTTGTCATCTAATGGAAAAGAGGAGGAGATCCCTATTGCATACAGTGCTGCTTGAAAGTTTGTGAACCCTTTAGAATTGTATTTCTGCATACATATGACCCAAAACAAAATTTGATTTTCACACAAATCCTGAAAGTAGACAAAGAGAATCAAAAATATATACTTTCTCATTTATTTATTGAGAAAAATAATCCGGTTTTATCTATCTGTGAGTGGCAAAAGTATGTGAAATTTTGCTTTCAGTATCTGGTGTGACCATTTTAACAAGTTTAACTTTTACTTTAACAAGTAACATTTCTTGTAAATGCTGATCAGTCCTGCACAACGGCTTGAAGGAGTTTTAGCCCATTCCTCAGTACAGAACCAGTTCAACTCTGCGATGTTATGGGTTTCCTCCTATGAACTGCTTGCTTCAGGTCCTTCCACAAAATTTAAATTGGATTAAGGTCCGGAATTTGACTCAGTCATTCCAAAACATTAACTTTGTTCTTCTTTAACCATTCTTTGGTAGAACGACTTGTGTGTGCTTGGGGTCGTTGTCTTGCTGCATTCTCGGACAGATGTCCTGACATTTTCCTTCAGAATTTGCTGGTATAATTCAGAATTCATTGTTATATCAATGATGGCAAGCCATCCTGGACCAGATGTAGCAAAATAGTCCCAAACCATTATACTACCACCACCATGTTTCACAGATGGGATAAGGTTCTTATGCTGGAATGCAGTGTTTTCTTTCTCCAAACATAACACTGCTCATTTAAACCAAAAGTCTCCAGTATACCTCTGGCTTGTCCACATGAACTTTAGCAAACTGCAGATGGGCAGTAATTATTTTTTTGGAGAGCAGTAGCTTTCTTCTTGTGACTCTGCCTTGGACACCATGGTTGTTCAGTGTTCTCCTGATGATGGGCTCATAAACATTAACATTAGTCAATGTGAGAAAGCCCTTTAGGTGCTCAGAATTTAGCCTGCAGTTCTTTGAAACCTAGTGGACTTTTACACGTCTTGCTTTTAGAGTGTTCTTTGTTGGTGGAGCACTCCTGGGGAGGGTAACAAGAGCAACACCAACTCTTTTTCTGAGGTCCTCAGAGATCTCATTTGTTTGTGCAATGATACACTTCCACAAACATGATCAAACTTTAATAGATCCCTGTTCTTATAATAAAACAGGGCACACACTGACACCTAATAGTCATCTCACTGATTAAAAACACCTCTGAACAGATGGACTTGAAATTAACAGCTAATTCTAGAGATTCACATACTTTTTGCCGCTCACAGATTTGCAATATTGGATCATTTTCCTGAATAAATACATGACAAAGTATATATTCTCATTTGTTTGATTGGGTTCTCTTTGACAACTTTCAGGACTTGCATGGAAATCTGATGTTTTTTTGGGTTATATTTATGTAGAAATATAGACAATTCTAAAGGGTTCACAAACTTTCAAGCAGCACTGTATGTATAATGAAATTATGGTTTAATTGTATTTTTTTAAAGTCTCTTTTTGCTCACCAAGTCTGCTTTTTTTTCAATAGAAAGTGCAATAAAATGATTGTATTATTGTGAGATAATATTACAATTTAAAATAATTATTTTCTATTGTCTAATCTTTATATATTTTAAAATAGAATGTATTCCTGTCATGGCAAAGTTGAATTTTCATTTGATTTGGTGCTCAATAACTTGTTCATTTGTTTAACTGGAAACTGTGACACATTTTTTTCTTTCAGGATTCTTTGATGAATAGAATATTCAAAAGAACATTTGTTTGAAATAGGATCTATTTGTAACAATGTAAAGGTCTTTACTGTCACTTTTGATCAATGTAATGCATACTTGCCATTTGCCAAATAGAATAGAAATGTTATTGTTTCTTTCAAAAAATATTTTATATTTAATGATCATTTTAGAGTAATAATAAAGTAAGATAAATATATAGCTAGTTTGTTTTCTACATAACTCGTGTCAAGCATACGTGAATATGTGTACTATTGTTGATTGATTGATTAATTGATTATTGATTCATTCATTCATGAATTAATTCATTCTTTCTTTCTTTCTTATGGAAACTGTGATACATTGTTATGATTATTTGATGAATATAATAATTAAAAGAACATTTATTTGGAATGGAATGTATTTGTAGCAAGTCTTTAATGTCACCATTTTTTAAATATAAGTATTTCTTTCTTTCAAAAAGTCTTACTGATATACTTATATACTTATGACTTATGACTATATACAGTGGGTACGGAAAGTATTCAGACCCCCTTAAATTTTTCACTCTTTGTTATATTGCAGCCATTTGCTAAAATCATTTAAGTAAATTTTTTTCCTCATTAATGTACACACAGCACCCCATATTGACAGAAAAACACAGAATTGTTGACATTTTTGCAGATTTATTAAAAAAGAAAAACTGAAATATCACATGATCCTAAGTATTCAGACCCTTTGCTCAGTATTTAGTAGAAACACCCTTTTGATCTAATACAGCCATAAGTCTTTTTGGGAAAGATGCAACAAGTTTTCACACCTGGATTTGGGGATCCGCTGCCATTCCTCCTTGCAGATCCTCTCCAGTTCGGTCAGGTTGGATGGTAAACGTTGGTGGACAGCCATTTTTAGGTCTCTCCAGAGATGCTCAATTGGGTTTAAGTCAGGGCTCTGGCTGGGCCATTCAAGAACAGTCACAGAGTTGTTGTGAAGCCACTCCTTCATTATTTTAGCTGTGTGCTTAGGGTCATTGTCTTGTTGGAAGATAAACCTTCGGCCCAGTCTGAGGTCCTGAGCACTCTGGAGAAGGTTTTCGTCCAGGATATCCCTGTACTTGGCCGCATTCATCTTTCCCTCGATTGCAACCAGTCATCCTGTCCCTGCAGCTGAAAAACACCCCCACAGCATGATGCTGCCACCACCATGCTTCACTGTTGGGACAGGTGATGAGCAGTGCCTGGTTTTCTCCACACATACCGCTTAGAAAAAACGCTTAAGGCCAAAAAGTTCTATCTTGGACTCATCAGACCAGAGAATCTTATTTCTCACCATCTCACAACTCCATGCGGGCTTTCATGTGTCTTGCACTGAGGAGAGGCTTCCATCGGGCCACTCTGCCATAAAGCCCCGACTGGTGGAGGGCTGCAGTGATGGTTGACTTTCTAAAACTTTCTCCCATCTCCCGACTGCATCTCTGGAGCTCAGCCACAGTGATCTTTGGGTTCTTCTTTACCTCTCTCACCAAGGCTCTTCCCCCCCGATAGCTCAGTTTGGCCGGACAGCCAGCTCTAGGAAGGGTTCTGGTCATCCCAAACGTCTTCCATTTAAGGAATGGAGGCCACTGTGCTCTTGGGAACCTTAAGTGCAGCAGAAATTTTTTTGTAACCTTGGCCAGATCTGTGCCTTGCCACAATTCTGTCTCTGAGCTCTTCAGGCAGTTCCTTTGACCTCATGATTCTCATTTGCTCTGACATGCACTGTGAGATGTAAGGTCTTATATAGACAGGTGTGTGGCTTTCCAAATCAAGTCCAATCAGTATAATCAAACACAGCTAGACTCAAATGAAGGTGTAGAACCATCTCAAGGATGATCAGAAGAAATGGACAGCACCCGAGTTAAATATACGAGTGTCACAGCAAAGGGTCTGAATACTTAGGACCACGTGATATTTCAGTTTTTCTTTTTTAATAAATCTGCAAAAATGTCAACAATTCTGTGTTTTTCTGTCAATATGGGGTGCTGTGTGTACATTAATGAGGAAAAAAAATTAACTTAAATGATTTTAGCAAATGGCTGCAATATAA
>NW_015506344.1:169637-177587 GCF_001515645.1 Sinocyclocheilus grahami | reverse complement strand
CTGCTAAAAAGAACATTATTTTGTGTATTTGGTGTAATGAAATGTGTTTATGCGGTTTAAGGTTAAAAAAACACATTATTTTCCACATACTGTACATTATTGTTTCTCCTCTATGCCCCGCCTTTCTGAAACGTGTCGATTTTTACAAAGCTCATCGGTCTGAAAAGCGAGGTGTGCTGTGATTGGCCAGCTATCCAGTGAGTTGGGATTGGCCAAATACCTCAAGCGTGAGACGCAAATGTTTCGCCCCTTACCATATTGTGATGATGCCCTGTCAGGCCGGAGCGATGATTCAAAAACATGAAAACCCATTATAAACGAGGCATTCGTTGCATCCAGTGGGGACATAATTATGGATTATAATGACTTATACTGTCTTTTTACGCGTTGCGTTGCATTGCACTGAGTAAACATAAAACCATGTCTGCATTTGTGATCGGAGAAATGACAAACAACAAGCCCTACTCTACACTGCCCAAAAAACTTGCTTTAAATATATAAAATATAAAAACTCTTTAAATATAAAAAACGTACTTACAGTCTTTGAGTAAGAACAGCCGGCATTGTAGTCTACTCTACCAGGATCAGGAAACAGTCTTCCATCAAATGTGCTAGACACATCTGAATATGTGGGTTGAAGTGTTCTGGAACAGTGTTGTAAATACAACTTAACCTCTGATTTCTAGTCGTGTCCATTTTTGGAAGACCAAACAAAGTAGTTTCGCTTTCACAACGAAACAGCGTCACACACGGCGACCTACAGTGAGCAGAGGCCGGGGGCTAGCGTGAGGAACGGCCAGAGGGTTAGAGTGAGCAGAGGCGGGTGGGCTTGAGAATGGCACGGCCGGTGATTTCGACGAAGGAGCGTCCAGAAGGACATGTGACGACTCCAGGCTTGACTCCGCTTCGTCCACAGTGAAAGCCGATCCAGCGATCGACAGCGCAAAGTTGTAGTATTTCCTCAGCAACCAGCACAGATCAGCTCCAGGCACGACGAAGCAGATATCGTCCTCTTTTGGAAGACCAAACAAAGTAGTTTCGCTTTCACAATGAAACACACAGCGCCTTCACGACATAGGCGGTGGAAACAACAAAACTACAGCGAGAATAAAAGTTACGCCTTCTTTCTTTGCGTGAACATTTGGGGAGCGTTATGCAAATCTTCCCACATAGCGACGTAGATATGTGGGGGCATGTTAGAACGAGCCGTTTTAGGTAGGCGTGGCTGACTCTGAACTTTTATAAAGAATATCTCTTTGGATTTGAGACTTTAGTCTTTGCAAATTTACAGATCTTCTTTATGCACCAAGAGCTTGTAACACTCCAAAGAGAAAGGAAAAATTGAAATCGCATCATATGACCCCTTTAATGTCTGTAAAAATAAAATTCACATTTTTAAAACTCAATATTTTGTTGAAGTCATTGTTATTTGGTGCTTAAGAAATGTAATATATGGGTTATTTGGTACATGGTAGTTATAATAAAGAAATCTTACATTTAACGGATAATTCAATCTCATTTAATGCTCCTTATGATGGTTAAATGTGCTCTGATTATCTTTAATGATTAAACAATAGTTTAAAACAAGACATGGTTTGTAGTACTGATTATTGATGTCCATATCTGAATATCTAGAAACTTCCAGGCAGGTGTGTTGAGGCAAGCTGGAGCTAAACTCTGCAGGACACCAGTCCTCCAGGACCGAGTTTGGGCACCCCTGGGTTAGGAGAATGTTCTGGGAATTGCTACTGTTTGTGTTACGCTCATTTGTGGCTGTTGATAAAAACAGATGCATAAACATATTGCTAGATGAATCAATGCTATACATTATTTTCACATTATTGTTAAAGTATTATTTTTATACAAGTAATTTCCAATTATTATCATTGTTATTTATACATAATCACAGTTCCTCCTCAACATGTCCACTAAGAGCCCCAAGCTGTTAAAACACTCTAGACAGGTGTGCGTGTTTGTCTCTGGTGGGTTCATTAAAAGGAACTGCCTTGTTGCATCAGGGATGAGAAAAGAAGGATGGAGCAGGATGAAAACGAGAGTAAATGAAAGGAGGAAGGGTGCTGATTACATTTGGTTACACCTCATTGTCCTTCAGGTGCTGGAGTCACAGCTTTAGGCACTTAATGCATTTTGTCATGCCAACAACACAAAACACTGCAATGTAGCAGAAAGACTACAAAAAAGTCAGACAGAAAAGAAGCTCAGAGGTAGTGTGTGTTATGTCTCATTTTGCCTGCATAAGACTACAGATCTGTGTTTTCTGAACTTTGTCCTCATCCAGCTACACACAAATCCTCTCAACATGACTCAACGTGCGTCACACCAAACCCAACTACATAAGGAACAGAGACATGTCAACACACACACTTACAGAAGCAAGAAGAAGAACAGATGATTGTTATATCATAGGAGACTCTTCCGAAACACTTGCTTAAAAATAAAATAAACACAGACCTTCTGTGCGTGAAAGGACATATAGACATATAAAGGACATATATAACTAAATGTAGTCACTCATCATTTAAATATATTTAAAAAGAATGATAAGCTAAATAGACATACTAAGGTATGAACCGAATTTTTTAATTCTTGCCTGTACCAATAAGTCGAGAATCATTTCAATTGTTATGGCCAAAAACTTTCAAAAATAAAAAATAAAACTTTAATAAAAATGGTACAAACAATTAACATAACTGACCGATGAGCTGATAATTATTTTCATTTTATGGCCAAAAACTGATGAAATGGCAAATATTAAAATTATTCTGTATTTTGTCTAAATAAAATAAAAAATAATCACTAAAAAGTACTAACATTGTGAGTGTTACAAGTAAATAATAATGTAAACCGCAACTGTAAAATTATAATGTACAGTAAGAAAAATGTATGATTAATTTAAATTAGCTAAATATTAGATTTACCAGTATTATTAAATTAATAATATTAATAAAGTATTATTGTTTTTATGATTTTATGAAAATATTTAAGTATCCAATGTCAGCCTAAATATACATATATATATATACAGTGCTGCTTGAAAGTTTGTGAACCCTTTAGAATTGTATTTCTGCATACATATGACCCAAAACAAAATTTGATTTTCACACAAATCCTGAAAGTAGACAAAGAGAATCAAAAATATATACTTTCTCATTTATTTATTGAGAAAAATAATCCGGTTTTATCTATCTGTGAGTGGCAAAAGTATGTGAAATTTTGCTTTCAGTATCTGGTGTGACCATTTTAACAAGTTTAACTTTTACTTTAACAAGTAACATTTCTTGTAAATGCTGATCAGTCCTGCACAACGGCTTGAAGGAGTTTTAGCCCATTCCTCAGTACAGAACCAGTTCAACTCTGCGATGTTATGGGTTTCCTCCTATGAACTGCTTGCTTCAGGTCCTTCCACAAAATTTAAATTGGATTAAGGTCCGGAATTTGACTCAGTCATTCCAAAACATTAACTTTGTTCTTCTTTAACCATTCTTTGGTAGAACGACTTGTGTGTGCTTGGGGTCGTTGTCTTGCTGCATTCTCGGACAGATGTCCTGACATTTTCCTTCAGAATTTGCTGGTATAATTCAGAATTCATTGTTATATCAATGATGGCAAGCCATCCTGGACCAGATGTAGCAAAATAGTCCCAAACCATTATACTACCACCACCATGTTTCACAGATGGGATAAGGTTCTTATGCTGGAATGCAGTGTTTTCTTTCTCCAAACATAACACTGCTCATTTAAACCAAAAGTCTCCAGTATACCTCTGGCTTGTCCACATGAACTTTAGCAAACTGCAGATGGGCAGTAATTATCTTTTTGGAGAGCAGTAGCTTTCTTCTTGTGACTCTGCCTTGGACACCATGGTTGTTCAGTGTTCTCCTGATGATGGGCTCATAAACATTAACATTAGTCAATGTGAGAAAGCCCTTTAGGTGCTCAGAATTTAGCCTGCAGTTCTTTGAAACCTAGTGGACTTTTACACGTCTTGCTTTTAGAGTGTTCTTTGTTGGTGGAGCACTCCTGGGGAGGGTAACAGTGGTCTTGAATGTCCTCCATTTGTAAACAATCTGTCTGACTATGGATTGGTGGAGTCCAAACTCTTTAGAGATGGCTTTGAAAACCGTTTCTAGCCTGATGAGCAACACCAACTCTTTTTCTGAGGTCCTCAGAGATCTCATTTGTTTGTGCAATGATACACTTCCACAAACATGATCAAACTTTAATAGATCCCTGTTCTTATAATAAAACAGGGCACACACTG
Source organism: Sinocyclocheilus grahami (assembly GCF_001515645.1). Taxonomy (NCBI): domain Eukaryota; kingdom Metazoa; phylum Chordata; class Actinopteri; order Cypriniformes; family Cyprinidae; genus Sinocyclocheilus; species Sinocyclocheilus grahami. The sequence continues at coordinate 173,305 of NW_015506344.1, read as the reverse complement.
ACACCTAATAGTCATCTCACTGATTAAAAACACCTCTGAACAGATGGACTTGAAATTAACAGCTAATTCTAGAGATTCACATACTTTTTGCCGCTCACAGATTTGCAATATTGGATCATTTTCCTGAATAAATACATGACAAAGTATATATTCTCATTTGTTTGATTGGGTTCTCTTTGACAACTTTCAGGACTTGCATGGAAATCTGATGTTTTTTTGGGTTATATTTATGTAGAAATATAGACAATTCTAAAGGGTTCACAAACTTTCAAGCAGCACTGTATGTATAATGAAATTATGGTTTAATTGTATTTTTTTAAAGTCTCTTTTTGCTCACCAAGTCTGCTTTTTTTTCAATAGAAAGTGCAATAAAATGATTGTATTATTGTGAGATAATATTACAATTTAAAATAATTATTTTCTATTGTCTAATCTTTATATATTTTAAAATAGAATGTATTCCTGTCATGGCAAAGCTGAATTTTCATTTGATTTGGTGCTCAATAACTTGTTAATTTGTTTAACTGGAAACTGTGACACATTTTTTTCTTTCAGGATTCTTTGATGAATAGAATATTCAAAAGAACATTTGTTTGAAATAGGATCTATTTGTAACAATGTAAAGGTCTTTACTGTCACTTTTGATCAATGTAATGCATACTTGCCATTTGCCAAATAGAATAGAAATGTTATTGTTTCTTTCAAAAAATATTTTATATTTAATGATCATTTTAGAGTAATAATAAAGTAAGATAAATATATAGCTAGTTTGTTTTCTACATAACTCGTGTCAAGCATACGTGAATATGTGTACTATTGTTGATTGATTGATTAATTGATTATTGATTCATTCATTCATGAATTAATTCACCCTGACTTAAACCCAATTGAGCATCTCTGGAGAGACCTAAAAATGGCTGTCCACCAACGTTTACCATCCAACCTGACAGAACTGGAGAGGATCTGCAACTTGGAGGAATGGCAGAGGATCCCCAAATTCAGGTGTGAAAAACTTGTTGCATCTTTCCCCAAAAGACTCATGGCTGTATTAGATCAAAAGGGTGTTTCTACTAAATACTGAGCAAAGGGTCTGAATACTTAGGACCATGTGATATTTCAGATTTTCTTTTTTAATAAATCTGCATAAATGTCAACAATTCTGTGTTTTTCTGTCAATATGGGGTGCTGTGTGTACATTAATGAGGAAAAAAAATTAACTTAAATGATTTTAGCAAATGGCTGCAATATAACAAAGAGTGAAAAATTTAAGGGGGTCTGAATACTTTCCGTACCCACTGTATGTTATAGTAAATGATTTTGTGCTCACAACAGTGCGTAGGAGGCAGAACTGTAGCATTGTACCATTCGCAAACAAATTAAGGGACCGAGGAACGAGCAACCAATTTACATGAGACAAGGCTGTTTTTAGTCTATTGATTTTCTGCAATTGTTTGACTAGCGTGGAAAGCTGATGTGAAGAAAATTAACATCATTCATTGGCTACAAGGTCACAGAATGATTTGTCTTTAAATGCCAATACTGATTTCCCATCAGGCACAGAGCTGCAAACCTTCTGAGGGGCGCCAGGCTTTAAGAATCTGTTGAGATCAACACATAAGCGAACACTTGGCAATAGCAAGCAATTTATTGTGAACTATGATGTAAATGTTGTATGCTGTATCAGAAGATTAGACTGAATATAAGTTCCTTGTGATCTTAAAAAATCTTTCCTGTGGAATGGTTCTGCTTAAATACTTGACAATAGTTTTGTTGATAAATGAAAACTGAATTTGTTTACAAAATTAAAATTACACATAAATAAATGAAAACAAGTAAGTGATTAAGTAAGTGTATGAATTAGAACTGACAGTGAACGAAAAGCAGCCAATAAGCATGCAGCTTTATTTTAACTTTTTACATTAACACATTGACTGTAAGACATGTACAAACATCATTCGGTTATGAGCTGGAACTATTAAATGTTTGCTTGGAGGATTAACAGTTCTTTGGATTTGATATGTGTGGAATGGGAAGAACTGCAGGGAATTTATTTTAGGACCCGTAGGATGGCTTTGAGGTTAATTTGTCTTTTATTTGCCTGAATTGCTCGTAGGAGGTTTCATCCACATTAATATGGGAAGATGACTTTAAAACTGAAAGTAATTGAAAATCATTAGAAATCACTGAGATGTAAGCAGGATATTACTATCAATACGATCTCTGTTGCTTTACCACTCAAAGTGTAGAGGAGACGTTGTTGGTTCCTGACCTTGATGAATGCATGGAGTGCTGACGTTACACTAAAAATAAAAACGACTGTGCACTCTTATCTTTGCTCCATTTAATGCTGTTTTCAGTTCTTCTGGGAATTTCCAACAGTACAAGGTCTGAAATCGTATGCATGGCGTGATGTGCGATTTTGGCTGGAATAAAATAAACACACAGGGCGATTTCTTTCTGCCATTTTTCACATTCCGGCAAAGCCAATAACTGTTTGTATAGCTAGTGGAAACAAAATAAAGTGCAAGTGATGCTCATTATGTGTGTAACACTGCTCTTTCTGTGTATTTAATCATTCTCATACTGCCACGGAGAAGAATGGGAAATGTAGTTTAGCTACACAAGCCTTTTACCTTATAAACAGGCAAAATTAATTGTATTTTCTGCCAAGCCTGATCACTTTTCATCACTAACAGTACACAGATTGGGCTCAAACTAAATTTATCATCAACACTGACAGAGAACCTTTGCCAGAACATTAGCCAGTGTTCTGAGAACTTTCCCTGATAGCAGAGAACCTGTTTAAGGTCAATTGACAAACAACCAATACTGCATACTTCAGAAATAGAGCACTACTGTACTATTCTGATCATAGTCATCATTAATTTACATTCCATTCTGATTCAGTGCCTCTTGGACAATAACTTCACCTTTTCTCAGTTGCTGACAGTCATAACGCTTTGTGCAAACCTAGTGCATGAACTCAAAAAATCAGTATCAGAAGCCTCAGGCACTGAGGCCGTCAGCTAGAAATATTGTGATTTATATTGTTTGACGCTTTATGAGGATGCCTTTCATGAGAGTCCTTTTGAATTTTATTTATGAGATAAATATTCATTGTTTACTCAGGTGACATTAGCCCTCGTTTATGAAAAATTGAACTGGAATCTCTTTAAAGAGTGGCAATCCTTCAGTGATTAATCAACAGGAGCGTGGCACCTGTATTTACTATGCAAAATAAATCAATGGTCTGTGAAATTCATGCTTTAATTATTTGGTGAATAAATTGGTCCTGGGGAAATCCATTTGGACCATGATGAAGTTTGTCTCTCTCTTTTTCTTTTCTCATTTGCTGCTGCAAGAAAGTCTGTGTGACTACGATATAGTCGACATAAGGCAAACAGCGTGAGATCAGAGTAGTAATCCACTCTCTCATATCTCCTGGATTTATATGGTATAATATGACTGCTTCAGAGTTACAGAAAAACACACATAATTTTGTTCTGTTGACAGCCTGTCTTTTGTCATTTGGTTTCTAGCTCAGTGTGACATGATAAAGAATACTTCATTCCTCTGCGTATCTGTACGGAATAAGAAATGTGCCCAAGTACTCAGAAGTGACAGTAATGATTGATCACAAGAACATAACGACTGCATGTCTTGACTCC
>NW_015506344.1:167344-169297 GCF_001515645.1 Sinocyclocheilus grahami | reverse complement strand
CAGCTCTTCCCCCCCCCCCCCCCCCTCCCAACTTCAGAACTACAATTTTTAATATTGTGATTGGTTATGGAGACATTTTGGGTGGTGCCTTGCGGTCAAATGATGTAAATGTAATGGAACAGAAAGCAAGGTCCTCAGGATTATTATTATTATTATTATTAACTTTTTTCAGTTTTACAGTCTGTGAAACTACAAGGTGCTACTTAAAAAGAGCATTTAATGTTGAAATTTAAAATAAGGGAACATTAGTTTGCATTTGTTAACTATGCATTAACTAATGCATTGACTATCATTAACTAACACTGAGCAATACATTAGTTACAGTATTTATTAATCTTTGTTAACATTAAATAAGTTAATACAAATACAGCTGTTCATTGTCAGTTCATTGTTAGCGCAGGTCCATTAAATATGACTAACAGCTGCAACTTTTGATTTTATTAATCTATTTGTATATGCTGAAATTAAGATGAACTAAGATTAATAACTGCTTTAGAATTATTTTACATTGTTAGCTCATATTAACTAATGTTAATAATTGGAACCTTATTGTAAAATGTTACCAATATTTTTATTAAAAAAAGACAAAAGATCATAGTAACAGTGTTGACGTAAATATTAGAATGATATCTGAAGGATCGTGTGACACTGAAGACTGGAGTAATGATGCTTAAAATACAGCTTTGCCATCACATGAATAAGTAAAATTTTCAAATATGTTAAAAAGGAAACAGTTAAATTATATAGTACAAGTATGGTTCAAGTATAACTTGCTCTAATATTTCACAATATTGCTGCTTTTTCTGTATTTTGATCATAAGAGACTTCAAAAGTCAAAAGTTTTCTTTTTAAATCTACACCATGTAACACAATTCAGAAACCATAAAGTCCAAGTCCGAGACCATATTTTCTAATAAGTTGAGACCATCTCGAGTTCAGCCAAAGCTCCTGAAAATATGGCCATGGAATTGGGTCCGAACATAGAAGAGACGTGATTTATTGTTTTCTGCTTTATTGTGTGGGTCCTGGTCTGGACGGTCGCCGTGATTTTGCCTAATAAGACATGTTCCTGGATCAACATATTTTGTTGATCCTGGATCAACATAACTGTCCAAAAATATAGACTTAACCCAATCCCTACCCCTAAACTTAACCCTACCCATAATTTATTCCTAAAAACAGTGTGAACTGATAGCTGATTAACAAGGGTGTAGAAGCACCTAACCCTGATTGTAAGCCTAAAACAGATATTTACTTAAAAGTTATCCCTCAATTCTGATTGGTTGATAGGAATGTTGTTCCAGGATCAACAAGGATGTTGATCCAGGAACATGTTGTACTTGGTGAAATCACGGTCACCAGTCTGGACACAGGGTTTACTTTCCTCATTCTAATGCAGTTCGGTACGGTATGCAAACAGGGAACCATATATCTGTACTTTTTTATAACATGCAGGTTATGATTGCCCTGAAACCTGTAGTAGAGAGCAGTGAATTAATCCATATCACCTACACATCAGCTCCCAGACTCCCCCTCCTATGAGCCCTCGCTCTGACAAGGTCTGGTCTGCGTGCTACAATGCAGATTAAGACAGGGGTTTCCTTAGGGACATGTGCGTTGTTCTCGCAGCTCATCTGCTTGCTCTTCTCTGCCCCGGCAGAGATCATCTACAGCTGGGTGTTCAATGAGCTTCCCTCATTCGTGGCGGAGGACAGCCGGCGATTCATCTCGCAGGAAACAGGAAATCTGTATATCTCCAAGGTGCAGCCCTCGGACGTGGGCAGCTATGTGTGCCAAGTGAAGAACACTGTAAACAACGCCAGGGTCCTGAGCCCACCGACGCCTCTGACTCTCAAAACAGATGGTGAGATATTACTCACACTCCACACACACACACACACACACACACATATATCCCTGCTCCAAAAACCCCCACCCTCCGCACCACAACAC
>NW_015506344.1:152637-167186 GCF_001515645.1 Sinocyclocheilus grahami | reverse complement strand
CACACACACACACACACACACACACATATATCCCTGCTCCATAAACCCCCATCACCTGCACAGCAGAACTAGGCTGGATGCCAAGCATCTCTCTTGGTGAACCAAATTGATGAATCAATACCATGACATGAAGTCTCTTTGCTAATAAATTAAATTGAGACATTCTTTTTACCATTATATCTCATGTCTTAAACTAAGGGGTGATATAAATAAAAATGTAGGTCACGATACTTTAAACATTTTATGAGATAGCATACTGTATATATCATAACATACGCATTTTTACTGTTCACTTACCTGATACTTAGTATTAAAATCCGACATGTTACCCAGTGATGTATGGTTTGTTTAGGTGAGATGTGCTATTATTTTTTCTGAGCAATCAGGCATATAATGTTGGGCTGATACATGATAGATGGTAGACAAATCCCATAGACTTACATTGAATATGGGACACGAGCCATATTTATAGACTAAAGCCATATTTATCCTCATCTTCAGAACACAAATTGAGTTTTTTTTTTTTTTTTTGTCAATGGAATCTGAGAGATTTCTGCCCCTCCACTGAAAGTCTTTTCACACAAAACTCTGATGCTTCAAAACTTTCATAAAGAGATTGTAAAATAAATCCATCTGAATCTAATGGTTTAATCCAAGTCTTATGAAGAGACACGATCACTTTATATAACGAAAATATTTAATTTATGCTTTTATTTACATATAAACAGTGATCATAAACGAATCAGCGAATATAAACACAAGCTTGTCCTTGCTTGACGTGTGAGAGCAAGCCTCACTGGTTCTTGCAGAAGCTCAAACATGTTTGCGTAATAAGATCCTCATTGGTTCTTGTGTGTCAAGCAAGCATACTTGAGCTTCCATGATCACATTTGAATGTTGTAAACACTGTTAGGTGATCAACTTTTATATGTTATTAAAGGCCTAATTTAAATATGTCCATCATATAACGCAATTGTGTCTCTTTTTGGATTAAACTGCTTGATTCATATGGATTTATTTTACAATCTCTTTTTGAACATTTTGAAACAAGTTTTGGGTGAATAGACTTCCTCTAGAGGAACAGAAACCTCTCATATTTCATTCAAAATATATTAATTTGTGTTGATCGAAAGTATTCTGGGTCTGAATGAGGGTGAGTAATTGACAGAATTTTATGGCAAACTAGCGGCAAAGGGGGCAGAGCTTAGCTGGCTGATCGTAAAGTGATTGGAACGTTGATTCCCCACCATGCAGCAGTGTTTCTCATAATCCTAATGGAAATGATACTCAAATTTAAAATATCAATTGTCATCAAAATGCCAGTTTGTCATTTCAAATGCTGTATTGGCCATCCTTTTCTCATATAACAATACCCATACAGAGAGCTTTCTAAATATGCTAAATGTGTTAAGGTGCATGACAGCTGGACTTTTTTTTAAGCTCTGAATCACAATCCAGGAAAAAGTCCATCAATATCTCAGAATACTATAATGGATGTGCCTGCAAATCAGGCTTGAAAGGAAATGTAGCAGTTTTTCAGCAGTGTGACAAGCAGGTCGGTTGTCTATATTAGTGCTTTTATGCCATGTGAAGCCGATTCAATGAGACGTCTGACTTATATATGTAGTTTATATGCCTCATTCTGTCTTCCTTTTTCTTGTTGCACGAGGGGCCTTTAGGTCCAAACCGAAAGTGTTATGAATTCCAAAACATCCACATGAAAACAGAGAGCATGAGGTGCTTTATCTTTTGCTTTAGAGCAGTTTTTCCATAGACAATGGAAAACTGGCCATCGGGGAAATCATTTTCTAGCATAAAATAAACCGAATCAATGGGCCTCTTCCAGAATGGGCCCTAGCTTCTTTAATAGCAGATTCCCTTGGGCCAAGCGGGGGAGCCAAATACCCGGCTGTCACTTCAGGCATTTTTCCATACTTCACAGACACGCATGCATTACCTGCCGCCGGTACACATCAATGTCAGCCGCCCTGGAACGCAATCCCAGAACAGCCGGGCTAAAAGGACTACAGTGCCCTAAAAGCTTGTTTTTGCCTACGTTGCTTAATGTTGCACGTCCTTTGTGAGGGCACCACGTCCCCTTCGGGATGCTCTTCGCCATTTGCATAACCTTGTTGTTGAGAAACTCTCCTCAGAGACATGCACGCATCTAAGCGCATTAGCATGCTAAATTGGATTTGCGCCTCTTGTTAGCACAGATTGCAAATGCAAGTAGAGTTGTGTTCTCCGGTCACACTCAGAAGATAAAGAAAGGGCAGAGATGGAAGCCTGGAGAGAAAAAGAAAAGTCCCGAGGGTTGTCTCATAGCCACAGGTGATAGAGTCAGGATGAATTGTTTTGTGGCAGCTGCATTTGCAAATAACCATATAGTCGTGGTCTCATGCAGAATGAGCGCCAGTTCAGCGAGAGGTTAGTCACCCGAAACACAAGCACGGCTGATGGGAATCTTTATTCATTCTGTGCCTGACATCCACAGCGTTCGCTTGGCAGACATTGTGTGGAAAGCATCACGCATATTCGGCAGCTAAATGCTTCGGCTGGCTGCGCCTAAAAGCTTGAAAATGATTTTGCCACCCCTGGCCAAGCTCGAACTGCCTTGCTTTCAGTCATTCTTCCAGTGCTCTCAAAGCGCACCAATCTACAGCCCTCGATTCATGTTTTCTGCTGAGACAGGATGATAATTAAATGCACGAGAGGCTCCGTGCCGGAATGCGCAGGTGAAGAGCTTCACCCATGTCCTTCCCTTGGCTAAGACGCTCTTAATCAAAGCTGCCCAACTGCCTCTGCGCTCGGCTGCACCTACAGGGCAAGTCATGCATCTTCCCTGCCCGCTCCCTTCTTGAGAAACAGCACAGGCAGCGGAGGCCTTCTGTACTTATGTGATGAATCGCACCTTAATAGATGCGACTCGGATGGAACAATAACTCTCACAGAGCTGGAGCGCTCGCAAAACACTTGGTGGTGCTGGGATTGCTCGTCCTTCCCACTTGGCCTTGGACCTTGAAGGGGCAGCATTTTAAAGTGGAGGGTCAAGCATTGCCAAGGCCTTCATCAGTGTTGTTCATTTATAGGAGAGAAGATATCAGTGTCCTTGGATTCAAAGAGCGAAAGTGCAGTGGCTTCAATTATTGAGCTACAAATATTGGATCAGTGCTTCAAATAACATTTCAAATGTCACTAAGGGTCATAAAAAATGCATACTGATATCATTGATGTCTCATTCTCTAATAATACCACTGTGTACATGCTTTTCTAATCACAAAATGAGAAACCTGAGAGTCTGGAAAAAAAGGTCTAAGCGTGCTGTGCAAAAAGCCTCAGTTTTCATTTCGAATATGACTACTGTTTCTACTGCATGCCCACAGAATGCCCAATCCAACAAATTCAGAGTTTGTCGTAAAAATGAACAGGTGTGCCACTTCGACATGCAGCGTTTCCACATCTTAATCTTTCCACATCTTTCTAACCAACTAAAGTCAGGCTTGATCACTATGGCCATGTACACACAGCAAAAAGACTACTGAAGGTACTTGGGAAGTCACTTGATAAATTACGATGATTGCTAAAATGATAACCAAAGCGACATTTTTGCATCTCACGGCTTAACCTGTTTGGTGGCAGCTAATTTTGTCTGTTTTGTTTGTGCTTGTATAGCCTTATAAAAAATCTTCTAATAAGTAGATATTGCCGAATTATATAAACTAGTGTCCTGTTTATCTCATCGCTTGTTTTGGGCTTGTATTTTTTACACCCTGTCGCTTTTTTAAGCAACATCTGGCAACACTGGTATTTCTGGACTGTAGCATACAGTACGTGCTTCCCTGAGACCTCAGGGAAAATCAAGACAAGTACCTCTGTTTCTGTGCTTTTTCTAGCACCTCCGATGATCAGTCAGTGTCCAAATGAGGGTTATGTCACTGCACTATCATCTAGTTGTTTAGTTGGGGTCTGTACACATTATGTGGATTTACTATAAATGTGTCTGTCACTAATTTTCCAACAGTTAATTTAGTTTCAGAATGCATTTTGTCACTCTTGTAAATAACCACACACACCATGTTTGAGCACTCTGAAGAGTGACAGAATGTACTGGTGTAGCACTATGCCAGTCATATTTAAATAAAGCCAGTGTCATTCTTGTCATTCAGCACAAACACACTGCTTTTCTATGCAAATCAGCTTTAGTATAAAGTCACAATGATACCTCTTGGAAAATGTATTATTTAAGGCTGCAAAATTAAAACATTAAGTGAATGTAAGATAGACATACATATATATATATATATATACAGTGGGTACGGAAAGTATTCAGACACCCTTAAATTTTTCACTCTTTGTTATATTGCAGCCATTTGCTAAAATCATTTAATCAAGTTAATTTCTTTTCCTCATTAATGTACACAGAGCACCCCATATTGACAGAAAAACACAGAATTGTTGACATTTTTGCAGATTTATTAAAAAAGAAAAACTGAAATATCACATGGTCCTAAGTATTCAGACCCTTTGCTCAGTATTTAGTAGAAGCACCCTTTTGATCTAATACAGCCATGAGTCTTTTTGGGAAAGATGCAACAAGTTTTTCACACCTGGATTTGGGGATCCTCTGCCATTCCTCCTTGCAGATCGTATATATATATATATATATATATATATATATATGCTGTCAAATATTAAAAAGTAAATATTTTTCAATTTTTCATTATAATAGCTGAATAAATCGCTTTCTTTCACTTGCATTTATTTAATTTAGAAAATAACATGCTCTTGATATAAAACCATGCTTAATAAACATATATATATATATATATATATATATTTTTTTTTTTTACAGTATAAATAGGACTTTTTACATTAAAATGTATAATTGCTTAATGTACAATTGTTTTAGTAAGGGGTTTCCAAGCAAATGGATAATCATGTTTGTCAAAAAGTTTGAAAACCCCTGCTTTAGATCATTGGTGCCCATAGGTCTTCAGAAATACCAATTAAAAAAAAGGTGTTGTGAGTTATGTCTGTGATATGGGTAACACTTTACTTGAAGGGGTGTGCATAAGACTGACATGACACCTTCATAATCATGACATGACACATGTCATGAATATGAAGGAGGTTTTATGCATGTTTATGACAACTGTCATTAAGTGTCATTCGCTCAGTTATGTCATTTTTAATGCAAATATGACAATATTTGACCTAACCCTACCCCTACCCTTACCCCTAACCATAGCCCATAACAAAGACATCTCAAACAATGTCATCTTTGCATTAAAAATTACATAACTGAGCGAATGACACTTAATGACAGTTGTCATAAACATGCATTAAAAACCTTCATATTCATGACATGTGTCATGTCATGATTATGAAGGTGTCATGTCAGTCTTATGCACACCCCTTCAAGTAAAGTGTAACCATATGTTCAGACACTGAGTGGACATGTGCTAAGCATGTATAAAATGCTCCAATAGGTGCACTGTGGACTACAGAATGAATCATAACATGACACATCCCATAATTGTGATTTTTATGGGAAGTGAAATGGTGCTGTGATGATGCACTGCATCACATGATCACACATTAAACATTCTGACAATTGAATTGTAGGCTTTCTTTCGTTACGGATGACGTGGACCTTAACAGTAATTTATTTCCAACAGACCATCCATTTATTTATGTCTTCAAGGAGTAGTTCACCCAAAAATGTACATTTGGTCATCAATTACTCACCCCTTATGTTGTAGTAAACCCATGTGACTTTCTTTCATTTGAGTAAAACAAAAGTTTAGCAGAATGTTCACATTGCTCTTATCCATAAAATAAAAGTAAATGGGTCTTTCAAGCTTCAAAAATTACAAAAATCATCATAAACGTCGCCGATATGATTTTTGTACTATATTTCAGGTCTACAGAAACTATTGCATGACTTTAGATGGCCTAGAATATAGTGCAAAATTAGTTTGAAGTACTTTGATAACTTTTTGGTAACCCACCATTCATTTTGAATGCATGGAAAAGAGCAGCACAAATACAACCGTTAGTGTACAGAAGAAAAAATCATACATGTTTGGAATGACATAAAGGTGAATAAATGATGAAAATGTAAATTATTTGCACTACCGTGTAGATTTTCTCATGGTTGCTTTCAATTTGCACTTTTGCCTTGGTTTAGTCATTAGAAAATAGATGTGAAGCCCAGCATTGGGATAATGGATTTTTTTCATTAGCAGTTGGATGTAAAAGCTTTAAATGTCTGATGGATGCCAAGACTTTCATCAGGTGATTGTTCTGCATAGCACAACAAAAGAAAAGGAAAATTGCATTGCACAAAACTACCCCATTCCATGTTAATAAATGGATTAAATTGTGATTTGAAAGTAGGCATCGCAACACAAAAAGAGCTCACGTATTTGTTTCGGCACAGCTGGCCTAGAATGCAGTCATATCAATTTCAGCCCTTCTAGATGCTAAATAGGATACACAGAAAATGTATTGCAGCGTAAACCAATATAATATTGCAAATTCATTATACACATGGGATTGCTTTGGAATCATAAATGTGTAACAAGTAAGGGAATTGAGATTGAAATTGAAAAGTTGTTTGGGGGAAAATGGACTGCTATCATAAAAGAGGCTATAAATGTGCTGTAGATTACAGCTGTAGGCAAGGGGTCAGAGTTTGTCTGGTTAGTTTAAGCAGTTAGTCCCATAGATGCCATGGATTGCCATGCCTACAGCAGTCTGTGGGCAAAAAACATCTTTCTCCATTGATGACCATTCAAAAGCAGCTTTGTAAAATCGCTGATGTTTAAATTTGAAACAAGTGACTGTCTTTTGATGAGTCATTTGATCAAATATTCAGCAAATTCATTCAAAAATGCTGCTTCATTAGGAATGAAACAAATGACTTAAAAAGTGACCATCTAAAGTGTGGTTGCACCGTATTTGCTTGGACATATATCTGTTGTTCTGTGTAAAACCAATATCACACAATCAAGCTGCTTTCTTGTTATCTCAATAACATCTCAGAAATGGACGTAGTGAACGTTTCGAATGAGTAACAGAGGTCTGGACACATCTCTTGAACTAGTAATGGCACATCCTGAATTTGTGGCTGAAGGAAGTCATTAGGACACTGTTTGGATATCCTTACTTATTTATATGCTTTTATGTTGGACTGTTGAATAAAAGTAATTTGCATTGCATAAGTGTGTAATGGCTGTGATGTACAGCCATAACAAACTCTTGCTCGTGTGATATTGCTTTAATATAGTAGTAATTTTTTGGAGGTCTGTTTAAAGCGTCAAATAGCATGAAATGGATCTTCTTTCTGAACTGTTTCCCTTTTTCTATAATCTTTGGCTTTCACCAGCGGTGGTCGAGACATGTTCTAGATTAAGGCACGATTGCAATATTTGTTATATTTTTCAAAGTGAAAAAAAGGAAAGAAATGCTTTCTCATGTAAAATCCATACACCAGTTTCCCATTTAATAAGACCGATAATGCTAATTAGGCCCCTGAATGGGAGTGTTTCCCTTCGTAATTGCAGACTTACTCAATGCCAGCTGACATATCTCTCAGCAAATGGATATAGATGGGCCCTCACAACATCCGCATGAATAAACAAAGGATCTGTGTCCTCCAGCTACGACTGCAGAAGTGAAATGCAGCCATTCAAGATTCCTCTGCATTCCACGGAATTCTGCACATCAATTAGACTCCAGTGTGGTGCTGTTTTGAGGACAAATTCTCTTGCCCCATTTCCCAGTGGCCTCTGTAGTGTACTTGCAAAATAATTTAGTTTCACAGCTTGTCATGTGAGCTACTGTGGAGAATTCCCTCTCTTTGTCACTGGTATCTACTGGGTTTGCCGTACCGTGGCACCTGTTTGCTGTGATCCCTTGAGCTTTGTTGTGCTAAATTGCAAATCCAGGAGATTGTTTACTCTTGTACAGTAGATGGAATTTATGAATGCATTAAGAATCATACCCATGCTGTAAAGCTTGACAAATGAGATTAGACAAATAGTCTAAACTATTTTTTTATTTATATATTTATTTATTTAATAAAACAGCTTATTGAACCTAAACATGAAAGGAAATCTATTTACTGTACTCTATGGCTCGTATAGTATGATACGGGAGAATGTGGAGCTCATACATCTCAGTTATATTCAAGAGCAAAAATATGCAATTTAGTGCAGTTGCTGATATTTTATATGGCCAAATTAAAAATGAAATTCTGATAGCTTGTAATGTAAATCAATGAGATATTTGTAACAGTATAGCAGCCTACTTAAATAAATATCAGTTGTTGATCTATATTTCCCAATAGTATGTCCTAGTAAGATTATATTTAAATGCTTAGTATATGATCAAAGCTTTGTAGTTTTGTATTGTGGAACAAAACATATAATACAATGGTGATCTTCATTTCATTTTTATTTTATTTTATTTGTTATTATGTAATCTAATGCAAAGACATATATTTAAGTGTGGCTAAAGTGTGCATGAACCTTTTGGGGCTGCTGTATGTGTAGTTGTCGCATTTATAAAATGTCTTGGGTTGTTGCACTATTGATTGTGAACGTCAATGTTCTAGTGCAGCTACTCTGGATATTTCAGGCGATGGAGTCCTCATGTGCAATGTAATCCATCATATAAGAGCACCTCAGGCCTCTCCTAAACCTACAAAGCACCTACATGGATTGAAAGAAAAAATAAAACACGAGCCCAGTGCACAAGAAGCACAAGCTTTCTGTCACAAGCTTTAATGAATGAGTATGGGCTTCCAAAAAGCAAACGGGAAGATGCCAAGGTGGAATTTCATGTGAGAGGGGCAAAAGGTGTGAGTAATGTGCTGATCCAACACCTACAAACTGAGATATTTAGAGGTATGCTGCCCCATAGAGTCGGTTGTAGCACAGCTAACATATCTCAGTATAAAATCACTTGAAAGCTTTTTTCATGCCTGTTCACTTCAGAAAGCGGATCACAATCAGATTGCATTAGGTGTAAATGCACTCAAGACACACTGATCGGATCACTACCACATTTGGAGGTGCTCAGGGACACATAAAGTGCGATAAGATCTCTGCCGGATAAAAAAATGCAAGTCAATGCCAGGTGTAAGTGGGGGAGACTTCATAAGAGCTGTATCACCATAAATGTCTGGTAGTGTTGTCAAAAATAGTCCCAGGTTACGTATGTAGCCATGGTTCCCAGAGGGAACGAGAGGCTGCGTCGGAAAACGCTAGGGGAATGCCTTCAAGGATACCAAGCTCTGAATAATATGTGTAATCAGTCTAATCGATAGGCGAGACATCAGAGGTGGGTGACGTCATGACCAGGAAGCTATAAAAGCACGTGAGGTGCTGCCGGCGCTAGCTTCTTAGGAGTGACGCAAGCTCTAGTAGGGATGCCGGAAGTATGGCCTTGCGACGCAGCGTCTCGTTCCCTCGGGGAACCATGGTTACATACGTAACCTGGGACGTTCCCTTTCGGGAACTCGAGCTGCGTCGGAAAACGCTAGGGGAACGAGATGTCCACGCCGCCAGACTTGCAAATCCCTGCCTAGTGTGGAAGAGCAAAGCTTTGGCAAGAGAACAGAGGGGCCTGGAGTGGCTCGCAAATCTAGGTCATAGAACCTGAGGAACGTGAGGGGCGTAGACCATCCTGCAGCGTTGCAGATGTCCTGCATAGGAACTCCTGCCAGAAAGGCCTTGGAGGCCGCCACACTTCTTGTTGAGTGAGACTTGACCCCCAATGATGAGGGGAGACCAGAGGACTCATAGGCAACAGTAATGGCATTCACTATCCACCGGCTGAGGGTCTGCTTGGAAGCAGGATGACCTCTCTTAGGGGGACCATAGCACACAAGCAGTTAGTCCACCTTTCTCCACAGGGCAGTTCTGTGGACGTATGCATCCAGTGCTCACACTGGACACATACAATTAAGCCTCTGCTGGTCAGGCTCCCTAAAGGGAGGAGGATAAAAAGCCTGGAGTATGACAGGCCGTGGTGTAGAGGAGGGGACCTTAGGGACATACCCCGCCCAAGGGTACAAAAAAGCTTTGACCAGACCAGGAGCGCAAAGTCGCGATAGGAAGGAGCCACAGAAAGGGCCTGCAGATCCCCAACTCTCTTTAGACAAGATATAGCTAAGAGAAACCCAGTCTTTAACGTAAGAAGACGATCTGATATCTCCTCGATAGGCTCAAAAGGAGGCCTACAGAGAGCTTCTAACACCACAGCGAGGTCCCAAGGAGGGACACAAGATCGTACCTGAGGCCTCAGCCTCATCACACCGCGGATGAAACGTGTAACCAGGAGGTCCTTGCCCACTGAGTGACCATCAAGAGGGGCGTGGTAGGCCGCTATAGCTGCCACGTAGACCTTCAGGGTGAAGTGGGTTAACCCTGCAGAGAAACGGGCCTGCAAGAACTCCAGCACTGTACCAATCGGGCAGTTAACTGGGTCAAGCAGGCGGTCTCCGCACCATGAAGTGAAGAGTCTCCACTTCAGGGCATACAGTTTCCTCGTTGAGGGAGCTCTAGATTGGAGGATGGTCTCAACAACCTCGGTTGAGAGACCAGAGGCTATGAGTTGTGACCCCTCCGGCAATAGACGGACCCCGTCTCGACGCACTCTCTCTAGAACTCCCGGGAGCAGAGCGATCGGGGGAAAGGCGTACAGACGAAGCCTCTGCCAAGTCTGTACCATAGCATCCAGCCCCAGTGGAACTGGATGAGTCAGAGAGAACCAGAGGGGACATTGCGATGTCTGACGGGTCGCAAACAAGTCCACCTGAGCCTGGCCAAAAACTCTCCATATCTGCGCATCCATTCCCCGGGCCTCGGCCCCTGCCTCGACAGGATGTCTGCTCCCATATTGAGATGCCCAGGAATTTCCAAACTGCCATGATACATACAACAACCAATGTAATAAAACACTTTCACTTTGAAATCATTGCAAAACCCACATATTCATGTTTTGTTTTTGTTTTTTTTCTACTGAGCCTGGGATGGTACTCAGGGATACTACTCTTTTGACATACTGTTTTCTGCATATTATATAGTATGGAAGTAGGCACTCCTTCGGATGCAGTAAAAGTGTGACATTAGTTAGCAAGATGGCTAACACTGCTTACATCAGCTGTAAGTAAGTGAATTTTAAGGTAATGATTTTAGCTAGATGCTAATGCTCACATGCAAAATCAAATAGTATGTGACAGGTGCCTGTGGTATTCGAAACATTATGCTGCCACACAGAGAATGATGGGAAATGCAGCCTGTCACCTCATAAACCAGCTAAATGAGTCGTACTTTCTGTGAAACAACTGCTTTTCTTAGTCAGCAGTAAACAAAATATGTGCAAGATAAAAAGCAGAGTGTACATTGACAATGAGAACCTGGTGATGAGTGCCAGTTAGCTTCCTTCGAGATTGAATCTCCCTGAACTTGGAAAGTAGGAGTTTTCATTGATGTTTTTTTTTTTTTGACAAAAGTATGTATTTTTTCATTGCATGGCATATGTTAATTAGCACACATTTTAATGCTGAGCTTCCATTTAGTGTCATGCCATCGTATATGGTGAAATCTATATGTAGACCTACCTTTATGAATGTCTTACATTTTGTTTTTTAGGAGTGATGGGGGAGTACGAGCCCAAAATTGAAGCGCATTTTCCCCAGACAGTACTGGCAGCCAAAGGCATCACAGTGCGGCTAGAGTGCTTTGCCCTTGGGAAGTAAGTATGTTGGCATAATCAACCCACCCCCACCCAGACCGCTTCCTGACATTGTGCCACCTGAAGGTGCCTTTCTATCACACAAAGACAGAACATGCACCGTTGCCCCTTTGAAGCACCTCTTTTGCTATTGGAATCATTAATAATCATAATTGCGGCCAATTTAACCAGTCAAACCACTTTCTTTTCAGAATAGAGAGCAGAATGCATCCTCCAGAGATGAGATGGTACCAGGAGGATAGCTATTTTTACTCCTAACTCCGCTCTGCTGTTAAAGGAGCTCTCCACAAGTATTGAACTCTGTGCCATAACTGATATAGTGGTAATTTCACTGTGATTGGTGTAGAAACAGCACTGAGATTCAGCCCCTGGGAGCTGTATATGCTCGTAATAGTTGTATGGGGCAGCAGAGGGTGAGGGCCAGGGGTTGTGAGGCAGGAGAGCGATTTGAGTGTCTGTACATGCCATTGTTTGGAGGATGCTTTTAATATCTGGTCTGTTCACATATGGTCAAGGATAGAACAGTGAGAAATGAATGTGGCCAGTACAGACCCACAGCCAGAAGGAAGAAAAGCACTCTGACATTCAGTCAGCGCCGCACACTGACTATAAATGATGGTGCGAGGAGGGTTTTTTCCACATGCTTAAGATGTGCTTTGCCATGCCATCCTTCTCGCTTATACATAAAGAGATCATTTGAAAAGCGCTCTCTGTTTTTACTTGAACAGGAATAGCTGCCATAACTTTGGGTTTGCTTTTAGTTAGCAGCAAATATACAAGAGGCTATATGAAGGTGACATGCTAACCTTTTTTTTTTTTAAATGTAGAGCTGTTTCTCTAGAATTAAATTGAAAAATAAAACAGATTACTTAGATATTGCATAGGCAAATGCAGAAGTTGATGTCTAGAGAAGTCTAGGATGGAGTGGTTAATTGATTTAAATGTTTTTGGGAGATTGTTGATCACTGCAGACGTTAATATAACAAAATATTAACAAAAGAGGTATTTAATTTTCAAGCAAAATATTTCACATAAGGAGCTTTTTAAGCAAAATATTACCCATAAAACAATAGATATATATTCAGAATTAAAGGTTTTTGGTGCAAATGTAATAATAATAACAATAATATATCCTCTTTCAGTCCTTGATGCTTGATGCTTTAATTCTCTCTCCCCATATTTTTCTGTTCTGTTTTGACTATCTTTTAAAAAAAATAAAAAGGCTAAAATTAAAAATGAATATAAAAATTTAATTAATTATGGGCATTTTTAAAAATTGTATCATCTATCTATCTATCTATCTATCTATCTGTCTGTCTGTCTGTCTGTCTATCTATTTATATTTTTGGTTTTGTGTTTTGATTTTCTGCTTTATTTTTATTTGCCATTGTCAGGTTACATTCTGTAGAACTTTCTTTGGGATTCTCAGTTTGTAGCTTAACAGAACTCGATAGGGTGTTTAGCGTAAAGGAAATGCAATTCTGCATTTTAAATACATAATCCAGTGTCATCGTGCTGTAAATCTATTTGCGTTTGTTATTTGTAATGAATAATTCAAATGCAAAGCCTATCAAGCGCAAACAGATTCTAAGCCAAACTGTTCTAAGGGCCCAGTAATTGTTTACAGTGCCTTCAAGGACCCCTTTGTGTGGAAATGTCGTTTACAATTAATTATCCACATTAGAATAATAAGTCATTACTTAAACCTAGACATTAATCTATGTATTCTTGTTGGCTTCTCTCTCTTAGTTCAATTAACAGACTTTAGTCTGAAGTTTACAGACTCTTAGCTCGCTGCTCAGTGAATGGAGAAATCACGGAGATCTCACCAATGGCCTTTCTCTTCGCTCGCAGCTCATTTAGTGCTGATAGCAAATCCTCTGGTGAACTTTAGCCCCCCCCCGCATCGAGATTCGCTTTGGGAGCGCCCCTGCGTGACCGCGTTCTGAAGCACGTGTAAAATCAGTCCAATGGAGCAGTGAGACGTCATGAGTGGGGTGACGTGAGCGCCAGGAAGTATAAAAGCGCATCCGGCAGAGCGCAAGTTAGCTTCTGCTCTTCAGTAGCGCTCTGTGTATGTGTCAGTCTATTTACTGTTGTCTGTCAGTCCACAAGCATTCAAAAGAATATGTCGAAGTCTAAACTAATATCTATGGCAAGCAAACGGCATTACAGACGTTGTGTGCCTCCCTGCCCACACTATCTGGCAGTGGGGGATACACACGATCTGTGTGTTGTTTGTTTAGGAGCAGAGCATGCACGGTCAGCTTTCGAGGAGCTGATTGTCATCACTGCGAGTTACTCTCGCTGCGTATGCTCCGCTCTCGCCTGGCTGTGTTTGATGAGAGCGGCCAGGCTCGCGATCCCGCTGGCAGCGGTCCCGCTGTTGCCGAGGCACGGCGTAGATTGTTGTCGTGGGGATCGCAGGTGGATTTAGCGGAGGGATCCGAGATAGGCTCGTCCTTTTCTCGGTCCTCACCCGCTAGATCCGCGCGAGAGAGAGAGAGCCAGACACTTCATCTATCTTCCTCCGGATGTGATGAGTGTCAAGACAGAGGCGACTCGCCACCACAGTCCCTCGCGTATGAGGTGTGACTCGGGCAGTAGCCAAAATAAAATATCGTTTGGCCAGCCGAGAAACAGGATGCTGGTCCTAAAAGTGATTATGGGGTGTGATTTGTGCAGTCGCCAAAATAAAATATCGCTTGGCCAGCCGAGAAACAGGACGCTCATCCTAAAAGTAATTAGACGAGCGTTTTCTGAATCCAGATCACAGCCTTCAC
>NW_015506344.1:149818-151721 GCF_001515645.1 Sinocyclocheilus grahami | reverse complement strand
GCTCTCGCTGCGCACGCTCCGCTCTCGCCTGGCCGTGTTTGATGAGAGCGGCCAGGCTTGCGATCCTGCTGGCAGCGGTCCCGCTATTGCCGAGGCACAACGCAGACTGTTGTCGTGGGAATCGCGGGTGGATTTAGGGGAGGGATCCGAGACGGGCTCGTCCTTTTCTCGGTCCTCACCCGCTAGATCCGCGCGAGAGAGAGAGAGCCAGACACTTCATCTATCTTCCTCCGGATGTGATGAGTGTCAAGACAGAGGCGACTCGCCACCACAGTCCCTCGCGTATGAGGTGTGATTCGGGCAGTAGCCAAAATAAAATATCGTTTGGCCAGCGGAGAAACAGGACGCTTGTCCTAAAAGTAATTAGACAAGCGTTTTCTGAAATCCAGATCACAGCGTTCACAACGGGTCCTTCCAATTTTCCCCGATCTCCATGCTGAGGTGTCAAGATCGTGGGAGAAACCGTACTCATCCCGTATTTACAGCCCCACAGTCTCGAATTATTCAAAAGAACATTGTGGGGCTGAATGATTGCGAGCTATCTCTCCCCATCCTCAGCATTGTCCCTGAAAGCCCAGAAGCTTCCCACCAGGCCCGTTAGGCTTACATCGAGTCTGGTTGGGAAAGCTTATACGGCGGCAGGTCAGGCTGGCACATGTTTGCACACCATGGCGGTGTTACAAGCATACCAGGCTGACCTGCTCAGGGGTGGGGCTGCTGAGCGGGAGCAGCCCAAGCCGTCAAGCTCCTCATATCGCCAGTCTCAAAAACAGAGCGTTGCAACCCGCACCCCTCCACAGAAAGATCGGGGGTTGGGGCGACGCTCTCAGTCGGGGTCTTCTAGACCGAAAACAGATCTGCGGAACGTTATTTTGTCTAAGAGGACCTCGACTAAACGGTCCTACCATTGTCAGGCCCACCTGGGGAGGAAAGGATAACAACTTTTGGCCTGCTATGCATGAGACCCTTGCAGTGGTGGCTCAGGACCAAGGGATTTTCCCCAAGGGGAATCCGCTTCGCATGATCAAGGTCACGCGGCGATGCTTACGTGCATTGGACATGTGGAAGAAACGTTGGTTGCTAGTTCAAGGCCCAATGTTAGGGGCTCCTTGTCGTCGTGTAACGCTAACGACAGATGTCTCTCTCACGGGCTGGGGGCGGTCAATAGTGGCCGCTCTGCCCAGGGTCTGTGGGAGGACCATCATCTCACTTGGCACATCAACTGCCTGTAGATGCTGGTTGTGTTTCAAGCTCTGACACACTTCCTTCCAGACCTAAGGGAAAATCATGTGCTTGTCCGCACAGACAACACATCGGTGGTCTCCTACATCAATCAGCAGGGGGGTCTGCGTTCACGCCCCTTGTATAAGCTGGCGCGCCAGATCCTTCTGTGGGCTCAGGGGAAGCTCCTCTCGCTAAGAGCAGTTTACATCCCTGGGTATCTCAATCAGTGGGGAGGGAATTTGGCCAGGTGGAAGTGAATCTATTTGCATCACAGGAAACGACACACTGCCCGCTCTGGTTCTCCCTCCACTGGGGCTGGAGGCCATGGTACAGACGTGGCCAAGGCTTCGTCTGTACGCTTTTCCCCCAATCGCTCTGCTCCAGAGAGTTCTGGAGAGAGTACGCAGGGATGGGGTTCGTCTGTTGCTAGTAGCCCCGTTCTGGCCGGCCCGAGTATGGTTCTCGGACCTGGTGTCCCTCCTGGATGGCTCTCCGCTGGAGATTCCGATCAGGAGGGACCTCCTCTCTCAGGCGGGGGTCACCTTTCTTCACCTCCGCCCGGAGTTATGGAAGTTGTGGACATGGCCCCTGAGGGGGCACAGCTCCTAGCATCTGGTCTCTCAACTGAGGTTGTTGAGACTATACTCCAGTCCAGAGCTCCCGCCACTAGGAAACAGTA
>NW_015506344.1:147074-149663 GCF_001515645.1 Sinocyclocheilus grahami | reverse complement strand
GACACCAGATACATTTACGGCCTCCTGGAATTTAGGTGAAAAAAATCGCTTCCTTGCCCATAAGGAAAATCCACAAGGGAAGGACTTTTCTTTGCTAATTAATTAATTGGAAAACCTTTCTTTGAATGAACATACGTGATCCTTCAGGTCATGGTGTATATTATTGTCATCGTGTATTTTGTCTTTGAGATTGTATACTGTTTTATGCAGGCTTATGATCGAAACACTCACTCCTGTCAGCTTACATATATATAACCCTACCATGTTTAGTATCTATGAATTAGTATTCGGATGATCTAATTGAGAGTGTATATTGTATGTTTATACCTACGCAACATATTAGTGTTCTAAGAGTCTTTAGTAATTTTGATCCAAGTTTCATATGCAAATTACCATGCTTTCAAACAAAGGGCCATAAAAACGTCCCAGTATCTCAGAATTCCCACTTGGGATTCCGGGCTTCCTCATTGGACAAGCCCATCTTGAGAGGCGTGAATCTTTGCAGACTTTAAAGGCCGTACTTCATGTGACCCGCCCAGTCGGTGGTTTGTTGGAATTCTGAGAGGAGGTGAGAAAAACGCTCCCGGAAACCCTAAGCTCGTGCCAGGCTTCGGCCTTGTTTTTTCCATTCATCAAGTTACTCTGACGCAGACTGGTTCTTTTCATCGATCAACTTCAGCAAGGATCATTGGGACTTTCAGATTGCATCAAGCCTTTCTTTCAGACAGACGAGACTTGCAAGTATCCAAACTTAGTCTTATTAATTGATACATTAGGTATCATTTTCACCTTGTTACAAAGGTGTGTTTGAACAAAGAATCAGATTTTTCCCTTAGATGTAAATCTGCTGAATATGCAAATGGTTCCATAATTTCATTCCTTATTTCTCTTCTCTGTACTGAGTTAAGCTTTAACCCTTTCCTATACCAACTGTATGCGTGTGTGTGTGTATGTGTGTGTATGTGTGTGTGTATGTGTGTGTATGTGTATGTTAGACCAGTGTATGTGTTTATGTAGTATGTTAGACTAGTTTAAGTGTTTATGTAGTTAATAAAACCTTACTTGTATCACAGTTAACGTGGTTCATTGTTTCCTCATAACTGGAGTCACTTAATCATGCAGATTTATGCTACAAGCTTTTGTAGAATTGTACAGTAAGGAAGTTATTTCCCTTAACCAGGAAATTAACACTCTTAGAATTGACAAGACAGTTGACCCTGAGAGGTCAGCTAAATATCTACAGCGGATCTAAAAAAATCATAAATAATTCTAACTAGTTATGATTAATTATTCATATTTCCCATGAGCTGATTCGTTACAGAGCGTACTCGACCAGGAGTATGGCGGCCTCCAAGGCTTTCAACTTGGGTGTGGCCTTGCAGAACATTTGTGCTGCGGTGGGCTGGTCCTTTCCGCAAAACTTTTGTCCACTTCTATAACCTAGACCTGGCATCTACCCCAGGTTCCCAAGTTCTCTCTTCGTGATGTGCTCATCTGATACACACACAGGCAGGGACTTGGTAGTATGGCGCAGTGGGTATTCTTGTTCCCAAAACAAATCTTGACGCAGCTCAAGTTCCTGAAGGGGAATGTCTCTAGGTTACGTATGTAACCATGGTTCCCCGAGGGAACGAGATGCTGCGTCTCTTTGCCATACTCCCTGCATTCCTCCAGGCGCTACTTCATCGAAGCTAACTTGCGCTCTCTGCCGGATGCGCTTGTATACTTCCTGGTGCTCACGTTACCCCACTCGTGACGTCTCGCTGCTCCATTGGACTGATTTTACACGTGCTTCAGAACGCGGTCACGCAGGGGCGTTCCCATAGCGAATCTCGACGCAGCGTCTCGTTCCCTCGGGGAACCATGGTTACATACGTAACCTAGAGACATTACTTTTAGTCTCATGCTGTCACTTAGCATGTATGACAACCTAACAGTTGGGGCGACTAAGGGCTTGGCATTGTGTGCAGGGAAAAGGCTAGAATGTTTATTGTCAGTTGCTCGGGCGGTCTGCCCGAAATGTCTGCAGGGATGCTTTTCAGAGGCGGCATTGTACCTTACACTTTCAAAGGCAAACTGCCAGCTTATAATGGTGAATGGGTCTGGAGCCGAAAATGTTACTGGGGCTACAAGAGAGGCCACTTTCATGCATGCTGGCATTTTGTTGAAGGTATAACCTTTCTGGATGGTTCTCACACCACTTAAGAAATAATGGTTAGATATTTTGTTATGAATTTTTTTATTCAAATGATTTGCTCTTTAACATTTTCAGGGTTAGATAAACAATATGAATGTACATTTTTACTCATAAGAATTTAGTGGAGTGTTATTGTGCATTTAAGAAGGGAATTTTGAATTAAATTGAATTGAATTGATTTCACATTATAGCCTTAATTAAAGACTACATAATACTATATACTATATATAGTATATACATTGTGAAATAAAAAAAAATATTAACCCTAGAAACAACAACAATTACTGGTCTGAAAAAAAAATAGGTTTACTTGATTATCCATACGTTTTTTTTTTTTTTTTCTCTTTTAATTTTTTGTGAAACATTTGCAAATTCCTTCACTCCAAATTTGT
>NW_015506344.1:123330-146884 GCF_001515645.1 Sinocyclocheilus grahami | reverse complement strand
AAAAAAAAAGGTTTACTTGATTATCCATTGGTTTTTTTTTTTTTTTTTTTGCATATCAGATTTTGAGAAACATTTGCACATCTCTCAATCATCATAGTGTTGCATTTTATTATATGTTTGCACCCCACAATGGAAGAGCTCTGATTATAAAATGTTTAAATATCATCCTACTAAGACATTATTTGTACAGTGATAACTAATAATTATATGCATTGTATGTAAGTAGTCTGCTATTCTGTTATGAAGCAATCAGAATTTCATCTTTTTGGCCACATAAACATAAACAACTGCACATTTTTTTTATTATTATTTTTTAGCATTCAAAACAGAACTATTTGCTTTAGTAATCATATGAGACATACAAATAATATCCACACCTACCAATGCACTTCATCTCTAAAATGACACTATATGATGAAATCACTGAAGACAAAATGTTTGTTCTACAACTTTAAAAAGGCCCCATGAGTTTTATCATAGATCCACCATGATTTAAACTGACAGGATAGAAATGTCATCCTGTGTGGATAAATGTCCTTGTACAATTTAAGCGGATGTAGAGGGACAAAGGACTCAGAAATGTGAAGTTTTTACCAAGGGGCCTGCGGATGATTGATGCCGGTGTCTGGGTTTTCCTCGGCGTCACATTTCCATTGTTGGAAAGCTGTGAAATGGAGCTGTCACTATGTAGCAGTGCTGATTGTGTCTGATAGAGCGGGTTATCTACACACGGGTGCCGCACCTAGGAGGTCATATCACACGCCCGCTGCTGCCACAAATAGGGATGGATGGCAGTGTACAAATACTGCTTATCTACACCGCTATCTAGACGTTTATTGTGTTACCCAGTACTCAGCCACTTACAGAGTGCTGCCATATCAGATTGTCCTGTTCGTACTTTCAAAAAGACCGCAGTATCAGCTTTATGAATTAGCACAGATGCACGTTTTGGTCAGAGATAAAGGAATTGCTTTTAGAAAGTGCTTTTTTGAGATGAAGTATATAGTTTTTACACTGCGAGCATCGCCAGATAGATTGGATCAAATCAGCTGGGTTTCGTGATGTTGTTAGGTGATGATTTACGCTTCTGTAAAAGCCACAAGTCATGATAATTTCAACAGTTTAAAAATAAAATTGTGTGTAAAAGTCAAATTCCTGGTAAGGAAATACAGTAATCTACCTCCTGAAGAGCTCATCTACCAAACAGAGAGGTTGCTGTTACCTTTAAAACCTTGTCAATTTACTGGCATTCAATGGAATTCAGCAGTGACACTCACTCCCATGAAGCACTGCAAAATAAATGCTACAAATACTTCCAGGAAAAAAGGGCTCTATTGTAAAAAAAAATAATGACATGTTTTTGTCAAAGGTTTTCTGAACACTCCCCTTAGCCACAGTTGGACAGACAAACAGATCCCACCTTAGAATCACACAATTGGTTGAGTCAGTCATGCTAGTTAATATTCTCAAACAAACTAGAATAAACTGGGATAAGATGAACTATTGCAGCATCAAAAAATGATATATTACCTCTTTAATTATTTATTTCTTATATACGTTTGTATGTTCTCAGTCCTGTCCCCACCATCACCTGGAGAAAGATGAGTGGGAACATCCCCAAAAAAGCCCGTCTGCGCAAATCACAGGCTGTTCTCGAGATCCCCAATATCCAGCTAGAGGATTCTGGGAGTTACGAGTGTAAAGCTGAGAACACCAGAGGCAGCACTGCCTTCAGAGGACAACTCCAGGTCTACAGTGAGTACAACTTTGCTTCTGAAAAACTGTGCAACCAGATCATTAAAAATGACATTTCGGTCACACTTGATTTTAAAGGGGTCATATGATGCGATTTCAAGTTTTCCTTTCTCTTTGGAGTGTTACAAGCTGATTGTGCATAGATAAGATCCCTGAAGTTGCAAAGACTAAAGTCTCAAAACCAAAGAGATATTCTTTATCAAAGTTAAGACTCTGCCCCAGCCCCTAAAACGGCTCGTTCTAACACGCCCCCACATATCTATCTCACTATGTGGAAATATTAGCATAATGCCGCCCAAATGTGCACGCAAAGAAAGAAGGCGTAGTTTCAGTAACCGCAGTTAGTGTTGAAGCAGCATGTCAGGGAGACACTGTGTGTTTCTAGGCAAAACCAAAAGCACTTTATTTGGCCTTATTTGTAGAAAACTAAGCGTTTGAGAGAGGCGGGGCATAGAGGACCTACAATAATGTACAGAATTTTAAAAATAATGTGTTTTTTGAAAATTAAAGCATGTCAACATATTCTGTTACACCAAATACACTAAATAGTGATCTTTAAAAAAGCATTATATGACCCCTTTAAGGTTCAGTTCTCACGATTAACTATTAACTATGACTCTTATCCTCCTAATTTGCTTCTTATTAATAGTTTGTAAAGTAGGTGTTAAGTATAGGTATGGGGTAGGATTAAGGGATATAAAATATGGTCATGCAGAATAAAGGCCCATTCACACCAAGAACGATAACTATAAAGATAACTATATTAGCGTCCACACCTGCGGATATTGTCTGTTTATTCCAAGCGCACACTCATCTGCCGCTTTAAATTCTCGAGCTCGTCATAGCAGTATTGATTCTGATTGACTGTCAATGTTTTTTATCGTTTATCGTTTATCGTTTATTGTTAATCAGCTGGAAAAAATCATTATGAAAGTGATTTCAACTATATTGTTTCTCTGTGCCTTTATTGTTATAGCTGTGGTGTGGACTCTGCTATTCTTTAATATTGAGAACGATTTTTACATTTACCTTTACATTTAGACATTTAGCAGACACTTTTATCCAAAGCGACTTACAAATGAGGACAATGGAAGCAATCAAAATCAACAAAAGAGCAATAATATGCAAGTGCTATAACAAGTCTGTTAGCTTAATGCAGTACACGTAGCAAGTTTTTTTTTAATCATATAATAAATAACAAGAAAACAGATAGAATAGAAAAAGAATAGAGCGAGCCAGTGTTAGAGGCCTTTTTTGCTTTTTTTAATCTGAAGTCAGAAAGTCAGAATTATAATTGTATAATAAATAGAATGCAAAAAGATTAGAGAAGCAAGTGTTAGTGTTTTTTTTTAAAGAAAACAAGCAGATAGTAAATAAATAGAGTTCAAGTCTAAAAGGGGCAGGTTTTATAAAGAATAGAATTAGAATAGAGAGTGCTAGAGTTAGAGGGTCAAATAAAGATGAAAGAGATGACGCAGTTGAGTTGGACAGGTCATTCCACCAGGAGGGAACATTTAATTTAAAAGTCAGAGAAAGTGATTTTGTGCCTCTTTGGGATGGCACAATAAAGCGCCGTTCACTTGCAGAACGCAAGCTTCTAGAGGGCACATAAGTCTGAAGTAATGAATTTAGGTAAAGTGGTGCAGAGCCAGTGGTGGTTTTGTAGGCAAACATTAATGCCTGGACAGAACAAGAGCATGAACAATAAGTTGTGAAACATGTTCCAAAAAAAGGGCCTGATATTCTTGATGTTGTATAAAGCAAATCTGCAGGACCGAGCAGTTTTAGCAATGTGGTCTGAGAAAGTCTGCTGATCGTCAATCATAACTCCCAAGGTTTCTGGCTGTTTTTGAAGGAGTTATGGATGATGTGCCTAACTGGATGGTGAAATTGTGATGAAACGATGGGTTTGATGGAACCACAAGCAGTTCTGTCTTGGCAAGGTTGAGTTGAAGTCGATAGTTCTTCATCCAGCATGAAATGTCTGTTAGACAAGCTGAGATGCGAGCAGCTATCGTCGGATCATCAGGATGGAATGAGAGGTAGAGTTGAGTGTAATCAGCATAGCAGTGATATGAAAAGCCATGTTTCTGAATGACAGAACCTAGTGATGCCATGTAGACAGAGAAGAGAAGTGGTCCAAGTACTGAGCCCTGAGGCACCCCAGTGGTTAGATGCTGTGACTTGGACACCTCACCTCTCCAAGATATCGTGAAGGACCTATCTGAGAGATAAGACTCAAACCACTGGAGTGTGGTTCCTAAGATGCCCTTTGCCAATAGGGTTGACAGGAGGATCTGGTGGTTAACCATGTCAAAAGCAGCGGACAGATCTAGCAAGATAATTATTGAAGATTTGGGATCCGCTCTTGCCAGTCTTAGGGCTTCAACAACTGAGAGCAAGGCAGTCTCAGTTGAATGTCGACTTCTGAAACCAGACTGGTTGCTGTCGAGGAGGTTGTTCTGTGTGAGAAAGGCAGAGACTTGGTTGAACACAGCTCGTTCAAGTGTTTTTGCAATGAAAGAAATAATGGAAACCGGTCTGTAGTTCTCTAAATGAGATGGGTTAAGGGTGGGTTTCTTAAATAGTGGGGTTATACGAGCCTGTCTAAATGCTGAGGGAAAAACACCAGTGTGAAGGGATGTGTTAATGATGTGAGTGAGTGCAGGTACAACTGCAGGATAAATGGCTTGAAGAAGATGAGATGGAATAGGATCAAGCGGACAAGTAGTAGGATGATTAGAAAGGATGAGTTTGGAGACTTCTGCCTCAGAGAGTGAAGAGAAGGATGTGAACGAGTGTATGTTTGCTGGTAAGATGTGCTTGACTAATTGTGGTGTGAAAAATTGTGCACTGATGGTTTTAATTGTATTAATGAAGAATGTGGCAAAGTCGTCAGCTGTTATAGTTGATGAAGGAGGGGGAGGACAAAGGAGGGAGGAAAATATTTTAAAGAGCATGCGAGAGTTAGATGAATTGTTAATTTTGTTATGATAGTATGTCCTTTTAGCAGTGGAGACATTAGCAGAGAAGGACGAGAGGAGTGACTGATACACATTGAGGTCAGTAGTATTTTTTTATTTGCATCACACCCTTTCAGCAGCCCTAAGCTTAGAACAATGCTCATGGAGAACATCAGACAGCCAAGGGGCAGAAGGGGTGGTACGGCCTGGCCTGGAAGACAAGGGGCAGACAGTGTCTAAACAAGATGTAAGAGTGGAGCAGAAAGTATCAGTAGCACTGTTAGCATCAAGAGAAAGCCGGGAGGGTGAGAGTGAGCGTAGGTTACGTCGAAAGATGACATGTGGAGGGATATGTGTTGTGTCAGGAACCATGTTGAGGTTAAGAGTGAGGAGGAAGTGTGTAAATAAGGTCCAGTTGGTTGCCTGATTTGTGAGTAGCCGTAGTTAACACTCTCTTGAGATCAAAAGAGGCAAGCAGAGTGTGGAAATCTGCAGCCTGCAACCATTCTCAGGAAAGGTTGAGAGCTGCACATCTAATTCATCCAAGAAGTTACCTTGTGGACCTGGGGGTCGATAAACAACTACAAAATGGATTTTAAAGATTTGGATTTTTAGAACTATATTTTTATCGTTATCTTTATAGTCACCGTCCTTGGTGTGATCAGGACTTAAGGCATTAATATGTGCTTTATGAATACTAATAAACAGCCAGTATGCTAGTAATA
This sequence comes from Sinocyclocheilus grahami, assembly GCF_001515645.1. Lineage (NCBI taxonomy): Eukaryota > Metazoa > Chordata > Actinopteri > Cypriniformes > Cyprinidae > Sinocyclocheilus > Sinocyclocheilus grahami. The sequence goes on along the minus strand of NW_015506344.1, from coordinate 141,441 downwards.
TTCATGCTATTTAAAACTGAGAATTGGTCCTTAAAAATAAAGCATTACTGAAAATAAAGCATTACCAAAAAAGTGTGTTACTCATTTGTAAGTTGCGACGAAAGTGTCTGTTAAATGAATAAATAAATCTATGAGCAAGTGGGGGATTGATAATGGTGAAAGCCAAGGCAGGTTTATTCTACAGACTAAAATGATGGCTCAAATCATCTGGCTTATTGAGGGAAGATGTGCAATTTCTTTGTTATTTTGATTGGATGAATGATTTTTCCAAAGACTTACATTGAAGAAGCAATATCTAGAGACCAAACCAGGTATGGGCAACTACAGTCCAGGAGGGTTGCTAGCAGTTTAGCTCTATCCCCAATCAAACATACCTTAAAAATCTAACCAAAGTCTTCAGGATTACTAGAAAACTATGGACATGTGCGCTTGATTAGGCATGGAGCTAAACTCCACAGGACATTGGCAGTCCAGGACTGGAGTTGCCGATCCCTGGACAAGACTATCGCAGAAATTTGAAGATGGACTCTATTGTGGAGGTCTTCAATCCTGCTCCTAAAGACAGACTCTTTTACAATATTTATTTCCAAGTTGCTTCAGCACACCACACTGATGTATGATTTTCAAGCAATCTTGAAGACCTTGATTAGCTGGTTCAGGATTGGTTTGATTAGGGTTGGAGCTAAACTCTGCAGTACAGAGGGTCTCCAGTAGCAGGGCTGAAGACCTGTGCTCTATTATAACATCCATCCACATCCCAGAACCCTTTAACAATGCTTTTGCAGCCACCCAGAACACACTAGTTTTGAGTGTATGAGCACTACTCACATTTTCTTCAGAAAATGTAAAAACGTAAGAGCTATTTGTACAAAAAAAAAAAAAGGCTTTGAAGTAATGTGTCACAGTAGTGTGGGAAAAGGATCCACTGGGTCCATTTCTGATTAGGTTCCTTCATAAATTATTCCACTGGGCATACGCTCACTCTCTTTTGCATAAATCTGACTGGACTTTATGACAGAAGGTATAAATTTAAGCAAAGTTGGCCAGCTTACATTTTTGTCAAAGTTTTGCGAGGACAAAGTGGCTCTGTACTTAGAAGACTTTTGTCCAATTAAATGTTAGAGGCTATTTTATCATTATTCTTGCTTGTCTAGTCTATTTATTGACCCACATATTTCCCCTGACCCACCGTATAGCTTTGATAGGGGCCTAATACAGGCATCTGGGACCTCCATTCATCTTTCGCAGACTCCTCTCTTCTTATCCGTTCGATAGGGTTTGTGACTTAGATAAAGTGCGTTATGTCATAAAAGTATGTGTATCAGCGGGCCACAAGATGAATGCACTGTCTCAGTGATTTTATGAAAACCTGGTTTTAAGATGTTTATGACTGTCACTGGGATCTATGATTCATCACACACTCTGGCTGAACAAAGCTTGACAAAATAACAGCTGTTTGTCTTATCCGTCACAACAGCATCCAAATATACTTTTATTGTGTTCTCTCTGTTGTCAGTATTTCAGTACATGTATGTGATGAATTGTCCTGACACTCTACATGAATCTTAAAGTATTTCAGAGTAGAACTGTTGAAGGGATAGTTCACCCAAAAATAAAAAATAAATGCTGTTAATTTCTTCACCCTCAGGCCATCCAGGATGTAGGTGACTGTTTTCTTCAGTAGAACAGTAAAGATATTTAGCTGAAACCATGGTCCTTGGTGATTCATAAAATGCAAGCCAGCGTCTGCTGAACGTCAACCAAGAACAATAACTATAAGGATAACTGTAAAGTTTTAGCAATTGTAAGGTCAAAAATCATCAAAGACTTCTGCTTTCCTGTCCCAAACCTATCTTCAGTAACAAAAGGGCCATTTGGAATTCCTGAAGGCACAGAGGTGCTGATAGTGATCAAGGCCTGTAGGCCAACATGTGTATACACCGGGGGTCTGCTAATTGTCACACCTTTTGCCCAGTGGGTGAAGTTATAATCTGCTGATTGGTCAGTTTGAATGTCTCACATTTGGTTTTTAGTCACATGGTCAAGGAAGGGATAAAAGAGGACTGTAACTGTTGCTCTGTCTCTTTCCTTGGCTGGCTCTCTTCTTGGGTCTCTGCCCTCTCTCCCTCTTTTTCTTCCTCTCTCTATCTCTTTCTCTCAGGTAATATTTTACATGTTGGGTACAATTAACTATGCTTTACCATCCTTCATCTATTTTGTAACCAATTCAAGTGTAACCATAACAAAATATTGTTATTAAACCATTTCAATTATTAATTATGTGCTAACTAGTCTTGATTCAAGGTTCATCTTAAAGTGCTACCTATTGCAATACAATAGTCACACAATAGCAACGCTCTCCCACATATGTAGCTATTATAACTGCGCTTATTTCCGTCGTTGGTATGAGTGGCAGTGGGTGGTAATAGACTAGAAATGTACAGTTTTATACCATCGTGCTGATAACGTTTCTTTAGTCATTCGGCAATCCTACAGCCTGAACCACCGTAGGGAAACCATCCTTACACAATTGTTCTAATTCTATGAGAATAGCAAAATCCACATCACAGCTAAAATGATAATGACACAGAGGAACAATATAATTGTAAGCCCTTTCAGAACGATTTTAGTAGCTGATGAAAGCTAAAGACATTGACTTTAAAAACAGACTTTAAAGAGCTTGAGTACTGAATGTGGTAGATCACACGCATAGAGTAAACATAATATTATTTCCCTATAGTGTGCGTGCAACTCTACTGTTATTTAGTTATGAACTTTTAAGGTTGAAATATAATGCACAACTTTAGCCCAGATTTGTGCCCCAATTTACAGGTTGGAGGTGTCAACACTTGTTGCCAAATGTCAGAGCCAATCTACAGATTTTGGGCAGCTAGAATTGACCGATTTCACAGAAAATCGCATAGGGTATGATCCACACAGACAATTTTTTTGCTTCAAAATATGATTTCATCCATTTAGAGCAGGGCTGCCCAAACTCGGTCCTGGAGGGCCGGTGTCCTGTAGAGTTTAGATCCAACCCCAATTAGACTCACCTGAACCAGCTAATCAAGCTCTTACTAGGCATACTAGAAACCTCCAGGCAGGTGTGTTGAGGCAGGTTGGAGCTAAACTCTGCAGGACATCGGCCCTCCAGGACCGAGTTTGGGCACCTCTGATTTAGAGGATATCAGATATGTTTGATATTTTGAGTAGGACAGTGAACTTGACTTTTAACCTCTGTGTCCCGGTCACAAAGCCGCAAAAGTACTCACAAGTGAATACTATGGGTCTTTTAGTCAGGTCTGGCTCTATTCTGGAATATAACGCCCACTTTTTACCAGCAAAGGGCCTCTAAATATATAAATTAAGTCTCTTGATCAACAGACATTCTTGAACGTTTGTAAGGAGAAGTCACTTCCCAGTCTACCAAGACCATTCATGGAAATTAAACTGTAAGGACCCTTCAGAAATGTAAGTAATGACATTACAACCATGAGTAAAAAGAACACATGAAAACCCAAGTCAACACCTTTTAAATTATTGAAGAATTTGGTCTTTCATGATCAGTGACATTATGAACTGCTATGGTATGTGGTGGTCAGCAAGAAAAGTCCTTTTGTGCAAGAAACTTTGACTCAGTGAAAAAAAAAAAAACTACAAAAGTTCAGTACATTTTAAACTGATTTTAAGAGGTGTTTTCTATTAAAAATTAGCATGTGTTTGTAACTTTTGCCTCAACTGTCAAACTTGAAAATACTCTTGAAGGAAGGCACACAGCTTCTGCCTTCACCTGCAAACTATATTCCAGACACACGTCTGCTCTTACAATTTGCATACACCCTATTCAGTCCATAAGCCCCTTTTTTCTCAACAGATGTGATTGAAAGCTTGCTTTGAGCAAGCTTCTCTCTCAAAGCCTCAGCTCATGTGAATTATATTTCACGTGCAGCAGCTGCAGATCGACATGCGTGTTCTGGGTGAGCAACGAATCGGGGGCCACCGACGGGCAGGGGTATGCATCCTCCTCAAAGCTGCGGCCTCCCGTTATTGTCACGGCTGTGGGTCCGGAGTGAGGAATAGTGGTGTGGATGGTTGGAGGCAGTACGTTTTATTACCATGTCCAAGAGCTGTAACTTAAGGAGCCTATGCCCAGAGGTTATGTGCACCTTTCCTCTCTTCTTTTCTCTCAATTTTATAAAATTGACACAAGATGTGTTATCAATTATACAAAGCAGCTAGATATCTCAAAGGGAGTGTCATTTGAATAGAGAGATGATTGCTTTCCATGTGCTGGCTAATTGATTTGTTCCAAAAAGATATTACATTACTATTTAATTTCCTTCCATTATCTTTGTAGTTCTAAGCAAACGGTGATCAGTAAAGTGCATCTTGAAATTAGAGTGTCACAGATTTTTTAGCATGTTTGCTATGTGGAGTTTTTCAGGTTGTTATTTGATTTCTTGGGTGTTCTGGGTGATTTATGTTGCTATATGTTTTGTAGGGTGTTCTGAGTGTTTTTAGCATGTTGCTATTTGACTTGTATGGTATTCAGAGTGGTTTCTTTTTTTCTTTTTTGAGAATGTTGCTATGCAGATGGTGGGTGTTCTGGGTGTTTGTAGCATTTTTGTATCCACTCACAAGTCAACATGATATGACTCACTAGATATGACTGAGATCAACATTTCACCAATTTTTACATCCATCATGTGAAAATTTTAAGTCTGATTGCTTCGAAGAGTAATAATACCTGTCTACTTAACAAACGTTTGACTGTTTGTATTTTTGCTCACAATAAATTCAAAGACTTTCCTGTGCATGCTGGGCACTAAAGGTCCACTGCTTTCAGAAATGTTCTGCTCATCATTCTTAATGAAAACGCTCTCCACTGTTCCTCTCATACATATTAATTCTGCAAAAGAACAATGCGACACAGGCTACCTACAAACTGCAGCTGCGCTTCATGTTAAAAATATTTTATAGTCATCATAGTTTTTGGCATTCAAAACCAGGTTTTTGTTTAGTTAGCATCTTGTTTTTGTCTGTGAAAAAAAAATCAAATTTATTTGTCAACATAATTAACACTGCTGCCAGCTTAGGCAGCTGCTTATATTACCCATGCCAGAAATAGCAATGTAATGTTGTAAACATTTGTAAAAAAAAAAATATTTCTACTTAAAAATGTCATTATTAATTCAGTGTTACATAGTTTTTTTTTGTTTTTTTTTTAATCTTAAGTTAATTAATTTTGTAGTGAAAATTGTAAATCCTACTATTTTTTATTTATTTAATTTTTAAAGATTTTTATTTTTTTATTTTTTTATTTTTTTTGCAAATTTCAGCACGACAAGTACAAATCAGAAGGGGAAAAAATATTTACAGTTAAGCCCTGATCTTGCATATGTTCCTTGTCTCCTCTGTGTTCCTGGAACAGCTCTGCCGCAGTGGATCAGCATGATAAATGACACTCAACTGGACAGTGGAGAGCAGCTCCACTGGGAAAGTCGAGCCACAGGAAAGCCCAGGCCCACGTATCGCTGGCTGCGCAACGGAGAACCTCTCAACTCACAGGTACACACACACACACACACAGCTCACTCATAGGAAAGAGAAATTTCTGAGATCTGTTTAATATTTCAATTGGTTCTCAAATGGAGACTTTTGCTCATGGCCAGAAACATACCTTACGCAAGCAAGCAAGCAACTCACAAATACTTGGTCAGCACAACGTAAGCTTGCCATAGGACCTATTTACATACACTCTTGCATTACAGAGGCGCTCCAACATGAAAAAAAAAGTCCTCTAATAATCACTAAATCAGCACTATTAGAAAGCTGTTCGAACAATCAGATTCGAGAATCAATTATCACTTCAATTATTAAAACTATTATTTAATGTGTTACATATCACTCAGTGGTAGTATAATGACATATCAATTGTGACATATAAATGTCTCATACTGGTGTCATTTTGGCAGATGTGTAATTGACATTAAATATGCTTTGAGCCTGACAGATGAACACATTGTTCTAAAGCAACTGTTGTCTCCCCACAGAGCAGAGTGGAAATGGTGAATGGGGAGCTTATCATTCACAGACTACAGCAGGCTGATTCTGGAATGTACCAGTGCATCGCGGAGAACAAGTACGGAGCCATCTACTCCAGTGCAGAGCTCAAAATACTAGGTAACTGCTATATAACTATTTCTAGAATCGTACTATTCCAGCATAACATGCAGTAGACTAGTTTTGTAGGATTTAATTGAATCATAAAAAGTGGATAATGCTATATATATATATATATATAGCATTGGTTACATCAGCAGAAAATTGTGAATAAAAAAAATGTGAAGTGGAAAAGAGTGCTTATTTGATTCTGGACTGCAAACTTGTCACCTTTCTGGGAGAATCACCTCTCTGAAATCAAAATTTGGCATTTGTTGGATTCAGAGTCAAACAGGTCTGGAGTGACTTGGGGAAGAGTAAATGATGACAATTTGTATTTAATAATCCCTTTAAGGTCTCCCTGTGATTTAGCGCCAAATTAAAATCTCTATAAAAAGTAAAGTATTTTAGCAAAATATTTTATTATTATTGTTATTATTATTGCTGCTGTTGTTGTTGTTGTTGTTGTTGTTATTACTAATAATAACAATTACTCAGATTTTATTTTACAGTTCAATTTCTGTAGTAAAATAGTTTTTATAGATTTTTTTTGTTTATAATTTAATAAAATAATAACCAAATTAGTATTATTATTATTAGTAGTAGTAGTAGTAATTTAATGGGCTCCATACACTGTGTGAGTATGGCCTGTTGAAATCAATTATAAAGTTTTATATTATATTCATTCAACCTGAATAAAAAAATTAAGGCCAGTACCTTTACTCATAAAGACATTTTTACATATTTTTACTTGTTTCCTAATCATGAAAAGTGGCACCCACACACACGGCTAAGGCAGGTAAAAGCAGATGCAGGAAAATGTAAAAGACATATTGAAGAGAATTAAGTCTGGGTGAATAAAGTTGAAAAGGCAATTTAATCCCACAGGTAAAGTGTGCGTCTCTCTTTTTCTCCGTGAGCGTTGAGCAGGCCAGCTATTGACAGGCGGCTTTCAATCACACACAATGAATAATCCTGAAGCCTGAAACCATCATTGAATGGCAACAAAGACAAAACAGGGCCAAATAGCAATCAATTTCTGCTTTCTTTGAACTGGAAAAAAGTCTGTTTCAGGGACTGAAAAGTCTGCTGGCAGCACATTTGAGGAAGAAAGAAACTTTGGTGATATTGAGTTAGGTGTCCACAAGGATTGGCTAAACCGAAGACAGGGCTGTCACAAACAGCCACGCAGTACGACAGAAGAAGGCAGGCGAGATGAAAAGAGAGAAAGAGAAAGGGACTAAGAAGAAAAAATAAGTTATGTTGGATTGGATTTAGCTTGTTTGTCAGTCTTGGTGTAATAAGAACAAAAAACGGTTAGAATCGTTTATGAAAATGCCAGCGCTATCAGTCTCTGGATGCCCAGGATGAGACAAAGGAGAGATGCAAACCGGGATTGCGTGTTTACTGGAGACACCCACATTGTCGCCCTGTCAGCTTTGATTGTCCCACACATTCTAAGAAGCATGTGGTCGTCTTTGCATCACTTTCCTAGGGGTCATTTTGATTTACATTCCTCATTATGTGCTTTTGTTTGTCCACAGAGCTCTGATCATTTTAAGACAAGATAAACACAAAACAAAATACTCTTTCTTTTGACAGCATTTATGTTCAATTCATTGTTGAAACCTAATGACTCAATGTAGGAGAATATATATATATATATATATATATATATATATATATATATATGTATGAATAAATTAAGATTAATTTAATGTTTTAAAATAAGTCTATATTAATAAATAGTAACTCATTATATGAGAGAATATATATATATATATATATATATATATATATATATATATATGTATGAATAAATTAAGATTAATTTAATGTTTTAAAATAAGTCTATTATGCTCACCAATGTTGCATTTATTAGATCAAAAATACTGCAAAACCTAACATTGTGGAATATCATTACAATTTAAGATAATGGCTTTCTATTTTTATATTTCTATTTTAATATAATTCAAAATGTAATTTATTCCCAGAAAAAAAAGCTCAAGGCTGCAATATTTTGTTACAGATATACATATATTGTCACAGACGTCTCTCTCTGGTCTTATTGCCACATGGATATTGCTAAAGAATATGAACAATCTTAAAAGCTAGACTCATAACATATAATTTTCAGAGAGACTGTGACTCACTGAATATTCCCCCTCACTGGTCCATTTCCCTCCAGCTCCAAAGTGCTTGTTTAGTTCTCTGGAGTGAGAGTCAGAAGAAAGGTTTTTTTTTTGGATGTATTTGTGGCAAATCCCCCAGTTTCTCAGCGCCTATGGGGAGAGCTGTCATCCGTGACTTAGTCTATTCTATGTTATAGACGTGAGCACATATTGCAGTGACATATTACATGGCTAACAGCAGCCTTCATTCGAATGAGCCATCGCCGTAGGCCGACTCATCCGCATGTGTGCCACTGCCATGCAGCTCGTACCCTCGAGGCCAGTGAAGTGGGTGGCCCAGAGTGAACTGGCAGTGGGTCGTCAAATATGAAAGACCTCTTAGTATTCACAGTGAGAGACGCATGTCAAAACTCCCACTTAAAATCATACATTATAAGTCTACAGTAAATGCTGTATGTCACACACAAATTAGGCACACACATATTCGTTACCACAAAGACACACACGCACCCCCCCCCCCCCCCCCCCCCCCCCCCCACCCCACTCCAAGCTTAAAAAAGTTGTTCATTGGTCCCGACTCTCTCAGCATGTTCCGGGGGTGGTGGATTGCGGGGCCCTTTGGCAATTGCAGAGATTAAAATGTCATCTTTTCTAATGTCACCCGTAAAAAACATGGTTCAACCTTTGACTAAACACTCCTGACGAGGCCTGTCAGCATGTAGCTACAGGCCCCAGAAGGCTCCAGCAGCACTGCAGACATCATTACTTTTAGCCCATATGTGTTTATCTCTGCTCACTAGAATACCATCACACAATGTCCTCTCTAGACACTGGAGTACATGTCCTTGAAAAGTTCAGGCCTTTAATGCAGTCTCTTTAAACATGAACATCAGCATACAGAACTGAGCATCTTTAAGAGTGGGCATGGAATGACATGTTTTGGTAACACTTTAGATTAGGGAACACTATTTACTATTAAATAGCTGCTAATTAGCACTCATATATTGGCATATATTAGCATAATACCTTACTCTGCATGACCATATTCCAGATCCAATACCTGAACATAACAACTACAACAACTACTTCCTTACTATCAATAAGCAGCAATTAGGAGTTTGTGGGCCAAATCTTGTAAATAAGTTAGCATTTTAGCACATCCGGTTCTATTGTCCAAGTCAGCAGGATTTGAATGGGTTTTTGGTTAAATATCTGACATAAAGTTGACATAAGCTCAATATATTTTATTCTACAACATACAATAAATCAGTAAAACCTGCTTGTGATTTTTTATAAAGCTTTTACTTGTCTTGAAAAAGGAGGATGCTAACAAGTAGCTAAAAGGCCTTGTTTACACCTAGTATTAAGAAGCGTTTTTGTCATTCCGATCACAATTGGACAACACTAAATACAGGGTCTGAAACGTTTCAAGCTTGTTCACTTTTGACTACTTCTAGCGATATAGGTGAATACGCATTTGACCACATTGCTTTCGTAGTTTAGACGCTCATGTGGTCAAATTTGTTTGAATTGAAAGACCTCTCTTCCTAATGATCTCATTCTTAAACATTACATGTGCATGAAGCACAACATTCCAAAACACACAAAAATCAAAGTCATTGATCATCCAGGTAACAACACACAGTATTAAGAGTCAAGTGTATGAACTGGTTAATTTGTGTAAATTCAGTTAGTATGTCTTGTGAACATACTCCTATAATGTTTGCAAAGTGATCATATGGAACATTGTTTTCGCATGACACTCCAAATTATGATATTTCCAACCTCTCTTTAACACCCCAGTCTTTTTTTCCCATTTACACAAATTAGGAGTTACAGATTAAAGAAATGTTTAGGGTGAATTTTGGTTGTTTTTGCTTATTTAAAACTAGTTTTGTCTTATTTTAAAGAATTTTAAGAACCATGGAAGTTTGCTTCAGCTTCCTATTGGGCCCCGGCCTCCTGCTTAACAATCCCTCCATTAACATCAGCACTAAACTGCATTTGATTGTGTGACTTTGCAATTTTATTCTACTCATCTGTTGCATCAGCTTGCTGAGAAACTCCCCGCAGACAGATTAGACATTTAACAGTAATAATCTTCAAATGCGCTTGTCGAGGGCTGAATTTTTTTTTCAGCGTTTTGCCTGGAAATGTTTTACTTCTTGTAGATGCAGAACAATAAAGCTACTAATTATGAACCCATCATTCAGAACGACAGCAATGCCATCATTACAATCATTCCAGAAACCTTTATCTCCCTTTAGAGTCCCACAAAACCCCTGTCTCTGAAAACAGACCTGTTATTTTATTAAAAGATATCACTCATTTGTTCATTTCCTACTGCTCTTGTGGGCTCAGTAGTTCGATGAATTGTGGCAAAGAGGCAAGATGAATGGTGTCACATGTGAATATTTACAAAAGCATGCACATGCCATTAGTTGCCAACATGCAGCACAGTGCCATCTTAATTACATTATTGAGCAAGTCTGTGAATTATGCATTGCATATAACAAATTAGATTTTTATGTACTGTGAATATATTTTATAAGCGTGTTCTGGTCTCTTAAACAATTTAAAATAATCACCTCATCTCATTTTAAAATCAGGGGTCGGCAACCTTTTGTGCATAAAGTGCCATTTTTAATTTTTCTGGTTATTTTTTTCTGGAATTCACGTGGAATTCACGCTCTGCTTCTGTGAACAGTAAACCCTGCCTACTTTGATTTGATTGGCCATCTGAATTATTTTGACATTGATGAGCACTGTTAGACTACTGAGGCAGACCAGGCTGAAAATTTAACTTTTAAAGCTTTTTCATCATCATAACAACAAGAGCACTGCATAATGTACTGCAGCAGATAAGTGCAATAATTTAAAATATTATGGGGGGGGTGCAGTATGGCCATTTTTTATTATTTGGTCATTTTTGAGACTTGTCGGCATGCAGTTTTCTTTATTGATTATCCCCATGTGTGCCAATATTGGCACGAGTGCCATAGGTCGCCGACCCCTGTTTTAAACCATTATGGATTTCCTTGTGGAATACAAAAAAAAAAAATGTATTTTAAATATAATGATTGTGAATGAGGACTAAATGACAAAAAAAAGTGGTCCGTACTCATGTTGCACAGAAACAAATACCAGTACATTCATCAAAATGTCTCTGTTGTGCTCCATAGAATAAACAACATAAGAGTTGATGGCACAGCTTTCATTTTTGCAAAACAACTGCTTTTAATAACTGCTCAAAAGATACATTTTACTGCTCAGTGCTGCAATTGACCAATCAGAATCAAGTGTTCCAGACAGCTGCATAATAAGAGTGCCTAATTAAATGTATAGCTCACTCAAAAATTCTGTCATCATTTACTCAACCTCAAGTTGCTTCAAACCTGTGTGTGTTTCTTAATTCTGTTGAACAAAAAAGAAGATATTTTGAAGAATGTTGGTAACTTAACAGTTGACGGGAACCATTGACTACCATAGTTTATGAAATTGTCCATTGTTTTTGTTGTGATCACTGATGCTCAGTCTTATGACAAGAGTTGATGGCACAAGTTTCATTTTTGATTGAACAAATCCTTTAAAGTGGAACTATGTGTTTGTTTTCATAAACAGCATCAGCTCCCATGTTCAGCACCAACCCTGTCCGGCTCATTGCGACTGTTGGGAAAGATGTGTCTCTGGAGTGCCGTCCACGTGCATCGCCCAAACCTAGAATCTCGTGGAGGAAAAATGATAGAAGAGTCCAGCCCAGCCATAGGTGAGTTTAAATCCCAGCTGAAGCACAGTTAGCTCTGTGACTGTACATGTTTTGCATGAAGGTGTGATAATTATCAGGATTCAGGATGAAACAGTGGCAGTCCACTCCTATGGGTCCGTGTTTTTAATTGATTCCAATTAAATATGCCCATAAACACGCATACATTTACATGAATCTGTGTGCAAAGGGGTTTTAATCAATGTTCTTGTCCAATGATTACCGGTCTCACGCTGAGTTTGGCTCTGCTGAGGTACGATGTGACGACAGGTTTGTTTGTTTGCTCGCTCAGAGCTATTAGGCAAGTTTGTTATTTATTAGTGTATATTTATTAGTGTATGTTATTCAGCAAGGATGCATTAAATTGATCAAAAGTGTCAGTACAGGCTTTTACATTTTACAAAAATAAATGTAAAACATAAATTTCAAATAAATGCTGTTCTTTTTAACTTTTCATAAAATAAGTTTTAAAAAAATGTACTGCTGTTTTCACAAAACTGTTTTTAACACTGATAATAATATTTCTTGAGCACCAATTCGATATTAAAATTATTTCTGAAGTATCATTTGACCCTGAAAACTGGTGTATTGGCTGCTGAAAATGCAGCTTTTCGGTCACAGGAATAAGTTCAATTTGAAAATATATTAAAATTTAAAAAATAAATTAAATTATAATAATATTTCATAACATTACTGTTGTTTTCCACTACCATCTCAATTAAATATTCAAACTTGTGTTCATATGCAAAAAAGAGAATGTAGAATCATGCAAAATTAAAGTAGCACCAGTATGATGCCATGTATTACAGTGAAATGTACAAGTTAGTGGTCATTATAAAAAATAAAAAATAAATTGAACTGCTCAAGGCTGCTTTTGACCAATCAGAATCAAAATTTTCAAGAAGCCACACAATAAGTGTGCGTAATTAAGTTAACAGTGCATTACTGGCATGATTTTTCAACTTTTTTTTTTATATGTGTAGCTGTCCATTTGTTTTGGTATGGTCACTGACACTCAGTCCAAAAATGCTTATTGCATTTATTAAGGAGATTTCAGTCTTTTGTCCTTTTTACAGTCGAAGATGTTGTGGAAAGGAAGACATTTTAAAACATACACGCTAGAACAGAATGCAGGGTTGTAAATGTAACCCCTCTGAGTCAGTTAATGTATAACGTGCTGCTTTATCTGTCTGTCAAAGTCTTGTACATGTAACCTCATTAGAATTAAAATATAGCTTGTATGAGCCATAATATTGTAGAACCTGTTGGCTGATAGCTCATCCGCTGTAGCCATTCATTTATGCATAATCTTAAATCAGCATGAGGAAAATGAGCGCTAGCCCATGTACAAGCTCTTGACGGAGAAGATGTGTCACTCATCATGAGTGACAGATCTGAAATCCTCGGCCCCCGTTGAGCGCTGTAGGCTACAAATCTGTGCAAGGACTGCTGTTTAATAACTGAGAGTCTTCACCACAGACACGTCTAGACGCAAAGACCTATTCATCTGAAAAGAATTATATTATTTTCATGGTGTCATTGGTTGTGTTGTGATGGTTTATAAAATAAGCTAAATAGGAAAAAATAGGAAGCAGAAAAGAAACACTGCGTCAAAAGTTGTTTTAGAATTAGCCATATTACCAAATGACGAAGTCACAGTTTGCCTGAACTCACAGCATTCAATGTCAACAGAAAGAGATATTAAAAGTGTCCTCCCTATATATTTTGCTATATTCTATCTTAAAATTCAGCCAAAAATAAACATTTTGTCATCGTTTGCTCACCTTAACCTTACAATACTTACGTTCTCTTGTGGAACACAAAAGAAGATATTTTGAGAAATATCCCTGTCCCTTTTTTTTTTTTTTTTCGCTGTACAATAAGTCAAAAGTTGTTTTGGACCCGACTGACCTTCATTTTATGGACACAAATGGCTGAAACAAATATATAAATTATGAAAGAATATTATTTTTGTGTGAACTATCCCTACGAATCACACTATGCATAATGTGGTTGGTTACATTTTATAATTTTGTATTTGTGTTTTACGTTAGACCTGCGACTACTAGTATTAGTTGTTTATATCTGATAGACTCTCTCTCTTTACACACTTTTGAGTGTCGTCATCCTGCGAATTCACACCTTGCTTGCTTTTGAATGCCGTGTGCCACTGGCACCGATCGTGAGCTAATTTGCTCCTGCCAAGACTGTGATGAAACCTGCAACACTTATGAAGCATGTGTCTCTGAAAAGATTTTCAGTACTTTAACATATTCCTATTACACTTTCCCCAGGTTGTCTTTTCTAAAGGATATGCATGTTCAAAATCAATGCTGACATTTGCATTGCATAATTTTGCACTAATTTGTAACCAGTGTAAAGGTTCACCTGTTTTCATAATAAGATGCAAATTCACAAATGATCTTAACTCTATAAAGCCTACTGTATCATATTTAAGATGCACATTTCTACGGTCTCTAAATGATCAAAACTTTGCTGAAAAAAACAACAACTGTTGTACACAATCTTCTACATGCCCTCTGTCAACTGATTGATAATTTATATTGTAAATTATGTTAAATTGTTAATTTATGGTGTTTTAGTATAATTTATAAAATGTCCCCCTTTAAATCATGGTACACTTGTCAGTTTGCTGTGAAATCTTTACTGATTTCTATAAATTAAACAGGAGAATACATTTTATTATATTGCATTATATGTTTTGTATGAAATAAAACTGTATAAAAAGCTTTGTATAAAAACTACAAAGCTCTGATCATAAAATAATTAACATTTGATACTAATACATATTATTGGGAGATATAGAGTGAAAACTGATATTTATATACATGTAAGCTGTCATCTATACTGCTAGAAAGATCTCACTAGTTTACATTACAAAATATAAGATTTCTATTTTGGCCATAAAAATATCAAGAACACCACATTGCATATTTTTGCTCATTTTGGGCATCTGAATGAAATGTATTTATTCTTTTTTTTTCTCTTATTCTTGGAGTTCCATATTCTCCTATATCATACTATATGAGCCATATACTGTATGTTTGTGTTTATTTTAAAGCCGGATGCATTACATATGATACACACACACAAAGAAAAAAACATAACAAAAACAAAAATGTTCCCCCAGACAGACAGACAGACAGACAGACAGACAGACAGACAGACAGACAGACAGACAGACAGATAGACAGACAGATAGACAGATAGACAGACAGACAGATAGATAGATAGATAGATAGATAGATAGATAGATAGATAGATAGATAGATAGATAGATAGATAGATAGATAGATAGATAGATAGATAGATAGATTAACAAAGGATAGTCTGAAAAGATTTTTCAGACTATTATTTCATATGTCAGTCTTTACAGGGTCAAGCCATTTTATTGCCTTTTATTAAGCAAATTATTATTTCTGGGGTAAAAACAAGGTCACAGAGACCTAACTTTGTCTCTCTACAAGTTGCAAAGCATTTGCCAACAGTGAAACATAAATATACTCCCTCACTTCATAATAAAAATGATGCCCTGCACACATACAAATAAATTTGAACACACCTTAGTTAACAGGTTCTCAAGACCCCGAGTCCCCAATTCACCACATATTTACCACAGGTCATGCTCGGTTGCAAGTGGACGCTGCAAAATTATTTACGGGCTTTTCTGCTGACAGTGGTGCTGTTGCACAGCAGGCAATTTATTCTGAGAAATAGCCACAGGGATTTGCACTCTTTTCAAATTGTCCTGTAAAATGGCTTCGCCAGCCCAACAGCCCCAGTCCAGTCATAATGCACAACTGCACGTGTGTACGAGCTTCGACTCAGACCGCAGAGCGACGCTAAAAATGTCCACATGCAGCACAGATCCGGCTCTCACCTTGACACCCTTCCTCACTTCCTGCTGCTTATCAAGCCGCAGTTCCACTCTCTCAAATCAATAATTCACAAGTAATAGTGTAACCAGCATTCAGATGCTATTTGCCCTTCCAGCGGCCACACGCCACAGTAAAAGATACAGTTGAGTCAGAACAAAGTGTTCTTGAGGTCAGCCATGGAATCGTTCATAAAGTGGTGCAGATCACATTTGAAATGATGTTGTCTGCCATGTGATAGATGTTTGTTTGTACACAGTGACTACTGATAGATGGGAGAAGTGAACAGCCCAAGAATGCTCGGTTCTTCAGGTAACAAGGTGATGAATGGACTTTGAGCTCGCGTGATCTGATATATTGTGCGGCAAATTTTTCAGAGTCAAGCAATGTATTGTATTTTCTTTTTTGTGACATGGCAAGGACAGATATGGTTATTTATTTTTCTTCTTTTTGTTTTTCTAGTGCTGCAATGTCTTCTATGACTAGCATGAAGGACATTTTGCAGTAAGAGAGACTCTCTGTAAAGTAGCTACATCTGAATATTGGGTCAAAGACATGATCTAGTGTTTGTATCTAAATCTTGCTTGTGAAGGCCAAACGTAGCCATTGTGAATAAACTATGTAAGCTATTCACAATGATAAAAGAAAAAAATATATAAGTCATGGGATAGCTTTGATGTTTTTGTGAGTGGGCATGTTTATGCATAAGCCGAAGTAATAATTGAAAACTCTAACAATATGGATCATCAATAATTCAATATCTCTGTCACATAATTGTAGCTATTCACAATGATAAAAGAAAAAAATATATAAGTCATGGGATAGCTTTGATGTTTTTGTGAGTGGGCATGTTTATGCATAAGCCGAAGTAATAATTGAAAACGCTAACAATATGGATCATCAATAATTCAATATCTCTGTCACATAATTGCTTTGTGCAGAAGAGGAGAAAAGTATCCTCAACTGAACAGAGCTGGTTGCACTTAGAAGCTCTGTTAAAAAATTAAAAAGGAAAAACACAGAATGACAGTCCATGTAGTCGGATGGCTGAGCTCCAGATAGTTGAAAGATATTTTGAGTTACAGATTTAAAAAAAAAAAAAAAAAAAAAGGGTGGGAATAAAGAATCCTAAACTCAAACATAAAGAACCATTTCAGCATAAAAAGGTTTCTAAATATGTGTGAAGAACTTTAAAGAGCCATCTTTGTTTATTTTTTTACAGTTTTTCTCAGTCGCTTTGGTGCATTTCTCACATCACTATTTACATTTGCACAACAGTTAATGCAGTTCTCAAAACAATTAGTACAAACTGCAAAACCTAGTTGTAAACCTGCAAAAGCGTGTCACTTGCTCAAAATGGATAGGTCATTCCTCAAAAGCAAGTATTCATGTCAATGAAAGTGTCAGTGTCATCAAGATGAAAAGTCCTAACACCATTGTTTATGAACAAGATAGTCAAATGTGTTTGTCATGTTTTCATTATGACAGTTTACTCTGTCACATAATTTCATCTACATCACAGCGAATATCATCTCTTGCAATGCAGCGAGGAAAGTATCTCCTCGAGTGGCGAATCCACCCTCTGCAGGACTCTGCTGTGATTTCATCACATGCTGCATCCTTGGCCGCTAGCAATATTCCCAAAGATGTTGTCATCCTCTATAACAGCACTTTGTATCTCTCTCAACCTTATGGCATTGTTTGCAATCACCACTGCACAAATGGCTTCCTCTTGTTGCGGAGTAAAAAAGGGCCCTCTTCCACCTCTGCCAGGTTGTCTTGCAATCCTGTGTGGTGCAGAGTAAAATTACAGTAAATATGGCAAATCTTTGCTGTAACACTACAATACACTAAATGTGTGATGCAGTAAAGCTGTACGTCTAAATGTAAAATGTACAGTGACAAGTTCTTGTCCCACTGCAAGCGTCATGTATGACACAATGACAGTAGTGCAGTGCAGATTGTTTAGTGCTGAATTACTGTCCATTTATACATACCTGTTCTCCAGACGAAATGTTTGAATAATTGAATTTACAGTGGTTCTCCCAACATTTGGCTGCACCCTTCGACCAGCCTCAGCCATTGTGAGGCCGTGATTGACAACATGATCCACAGTTGTAGCCCTGATTTCATCAGGGATCCACCTATGTACTTGGCC
>NW_015506344.1:121610-122694 GCF_001515645.1 Sinocyclocheilus grahami | reverse complement strand
AATGCATTCATATTGTCATATTGTCCAGTATGCACTGTGAATACACATACACAGAACTGTCATGTAAGTGTAGGGCATGACACTACAACAGTTTACAAGTTTACAGCACTGAACATTAGAATCTGTCAATTGTAGCGACTGAAACAGATTCAATATTCCCAAAGATGTTGTCATCCTCTATAACAGCACTTTGTATCTCTCTCAACCTTATGGCATTGTTTGCAATCACCACTGCACAAATGGCTTCCTCTTGTTGCGGAGTAAAAAAGGGCCCTCTTCCACCTCTGCCAGGTTGTCTTGCAATCCTGTGTGGTGCAGAGTAAAATTACAGTAAATATGGCAAATCTTTGCTGTAACACTACAATACACTAAATGTGTGATGCAGTAAAGCTGTACGTCTAAATGTAAAATGTACAGTGACAAGTTCTTGTCCCACTGCAAGCGTCATGTATGACACAATGACAGTAGTGCAGTGCAGATTGTTTAGTGCTGAATTACTGTCCATTTATACACACACCGGTTCTCCCGACGAAATGTTTGAATAATTGAATTTACAGTGGTTCTCCCAACATTTGGCTGCACCCTTCGACCAGCCTCAGCCATTGTGAGGCCGTGATTGACAACATGATCCACAGTTGTAGCCCTGATTTCATCAGGGATCCACCTATGTACTTGGCCTCTTCTTCCTCTTCCTCTTCCCCTGTCTCCCCGCACCCTCACCCCTCTTCCATAGTATAGTTAATTTTGACTGACATGACATAAGCAAATGATAATGTTATAAAACAGCAGAGAGTTGTATGAAAGCAATGTATGCATGTCCAAAAGCATTTGCAATTTGTTCGAAGGAAAGAGAAACTGCTACTATGATGTGCACAAATGACTAAATGTTGTGGAGGTTGAACTAACTGTTGTGCAAATGTAAATAGTGATGTGAGAAATGCACCAAAGCGACTGAGAAAAACTGTAAAGGGGTCATAGGATGTTACATGCACTTTTACAAGTTGTTTGAACTGAAATGTGTGTTGGCAGTGTGTGTACACAACCACCCTATAATGATAAAAATCCACCCAGTGTTTTTTTTTTA
>NW_015506344.1:107382-121543 GCF_001515645.1 Sinocyclocheilus grahami | reverse complement strand
CAGCAGAGCTCATTAACATTTAAAGGAAAATGCTACAAAAAGTTGGACATGTTCTGTTTCCCATAGTGACTCTTGCGCACTGTTTGCATGCTTTATCACAGATGAAGTGGATTGGAAGCAATAATTGACAAATTCACAGGCATTTCCATGAAGCAACTCTTTCATTCAATAATTAACGTACTGCTTAATACAGTGCCTACATATACAAGAATAAAGTTTAACATTAAGATTTCAGTGAATGCTGTTATAAAAGTACACATTTGTGAGCATTAGCAGAACTCGTTTATCACGTCACGTTTTCTTTGGTTCATTGTCTTGTTATCTTGTTATTAGTTCGGTCCTCTCATTGGTTCATGATGGTTCTGTTTTTAGTCCCATTGGTTGTTTATGCTATGCAAATTTTATATTTAAGCCCTCAGGTTTGCCATGCTACTTTGTTGTGTATTGAAGTACGCATGCTGTTCCATGGTCCATGTGTCAGGTCATTGTTTATAGTCAAGCCAAGCTCATTGTCAGAGGCGAACAGTAACTAAGTACATTTACTTGAGTATTGTACTTAAGTACACTTTTTGAGTATATGTACTTTACTTGAGTATTATTTTTTCTGGGAACTTATGACTTTAACTTCACTACGTTTGAAAGACAAATATTGTACACTACATTTCTATCAAGGTCCTCGAAGTAGAAAGTCATTATGTAGCAGCTTTGAAAGTCAGTGGGTGATTTTTTTGCTTCTCTAAAACGTGACTTTCTTATTTTCAGACAGTTTATCAGTAATCACTCTTGTAGGGCTACATGAAATGATTTCTCAGCATTTTTTGAACACTGACCAGTTGCAAATGTGATATTTATTTACAACAATTCAATAATAGGAAGTTAATATTGTGGTATACTGTATATTAGACACAATATTGTCTGATTTAAGCTAAAATGTGTACGTGAAAATATTACCTATAAAGCCACAGAAGAACTGTTGTGCATCTCCTAATAAAACACAATAGCTGTTGGACTTCAAGCAGCACTGCACAGACTGTTCTGTGTGTGACATCAAAGTACAGCGAGAGCGATTAGACAGCATTTTATAATTGTTGTTTTGATGTCAAATAAGTCTTGCTGTTTAGATTTTTTGTTAAAGCAGTGTTGCTGTTGTAAAGTTGTACAGCTACAGTTGTGTTGCTGGGTTTTAAAGCAGGTTTGATTTTTTTTTCTTCCTTATCACTCTGTATTTACAGGATTTCACTGTCCACTCTGTTTAAAATGTGGATGAATGGTTACACATAGATGTGTGCACACACTGTCAGAGCTGTGTGAGATCACTACCATGCTGCTTTTGTGGGGGTGGGTATAGGGTGTTCATTTTTTTTCACCCATAGGTTTTTTTAACATTCTAAAAGCTCTTTATTCCAAAGAATACTACAAGCTAGTCAGTTTATTCAGTAGGTGTAATGTATTCTAAGTTGCTTCAGAAGTATTGCAAGTATTACGTACAACAATAAAACAGTGCATTGACATAAAAAAGGAAATTTACTTTTGGTACTTAAGTACTTTTAAAAGCAAGTACTTCTGTACTTTTACTTAAGTAACAATCTGTCTTTACAACTTTTACTTGTAATGGAGTAATATTTGACCAGCAGTATCTGTACATTCACTCAAGGAATGGAGTTGAGTACTTTGTCCGCCTCTGCTCATTGTTAATGTTTATGTTTTGTTTCATTTATTGGGTTTAATTCATAGTTTAATAAAACTCCACCTGGGCTCTCTACATCATCTCCCCATAATTGTAATGTCAGCTATGTTACCCAGGCCAGATGGTTGCTTTCTGGCCCAAGTCAAAAAAGTCCACCCCAACATTTTCTTATGTTCTAGTGCATAGATATGGCTTGTGCTCCTCCTTCAGTGTTAGTGTAGGAGATTTTCTTCCATTTTATCATCCACCAGATATGGATTGTAAAAGTAATACACCTCTGCTCAACAACTCACATGGTTTGTGGCATAATTCGTGTCTGCAGCACAAACAGTGTCGGATGATATATTTGCTGAAGTGTAGAGTCTGTTCAAATCCCAAATCTTAAAAATAAATACTAGTGATGCACGCCTTAGGAAGCTCCAAAGTAATCCGATTTAAAATCATCAGATCTGTGCTACCAACGTTATGAAAAGATATGTAATGAAATGGAGCGTGAGCTACAGTTTAAGGTAGAAGATCCAAGAGAGAATCGCATTGCTTGTTTCGATTACTCTATCGGCACACTACATTGTTGAATGCTAAAGGAGCCATTCTTTTCCCACTTCAGCTGAGTTGTTAAAATGGATTTTCAGTCAGACGATCATTGCAATGAATTTTTTCAGACATATTTGACTGGACGCCTAAACTGGACCAAAAAGAAAAGAAAAAAGAAAGAAAGAAAAGATGTGAGTCCAGAAGAACAGTGTGAACGCAGTGGCTTTTTAATCTACTTAAAGAGGTCTGAGTTTGAGATAACTTTTTTAGTGCATTCACTTTGTCACTTTAAACAATGTTTTTTTAAGAGCTATGAGAAATCCAAGAGCCTGTTGCTCATTTGCCTGAGTTCTCAGGTGGTCTCTTTAGAGTGAGACTCTTTTTTTTCTTTTTTTTTAAATCTCTCCCTTGTGTTTTCCTGGACCTCAGACAAGAAATGACTTCTGTCTTTGTCTGAAGTTAATTCATTATATGAGGGCAGCACAGAGGTGCTCTCTGAAACTGCTCTTAGAACAGTGAATGAGAGCGAGCGATAAGATAAAAGCAAGACTCTAGTTATCTATGCTAAATTCAATTTGCCTTCCTGCTCTCTCTTGGTTTCAGAAAGAATGAAATGTCATTAGGAGTATATCTCATCTTGACTTCCGCTCAAATTAACAGTATTCCGATTAAGGCCATTTGACGTGCCGTATACTTGGGTGAGCATATTCACCTTCAAAGCATTCTGTTCTTACCAACACCAGCTATTTCCCTTCAAGACCTGCCTGTGACTTAAGCATAAGCTAATTGATATAAATGTATATTAGCCATACTCTTACATCTTCAAACTGTTAAAATTAACGGCCCTTTCATTGCTTTAAACAGTTAATTGGCTTTTGGCTTTTTGATAGCCACCAACATGCTAATCCTCACCAAAAGATACTATCAGTCAATTAACATTTTAAATGACTCTATTGACAATATAATCTTTAAATCTAGATGTTAAATTTCAATGAAGGACAGGACTTGTTCATAGGGTGTAAGTACAATGACTTTTTGCCGGTTCATTCCGAGATTGAGTTCAAACATTTTTGGTCTGCTTTTCAACAACCTGAATCTTGAAAATAGTTTTGTATATTTTGAGGTGGTGTATATGACATATTTACAATTACACATGAGAATGTCAGAAGGCTAAAATGCAATACTTGCCTATAGGCTACAGACTATAGTGTCTTGATAAAGTACAGTGGTGGTCCCATGGTATATACAGTTATATACTGTATGGTAATACCACGGAATGTTGATATACAGTGTCCCCAAAAATAATTCCCATACAGAAGACACAATTAAAACAAATTAGAATAAGTGTGTTTGCATTATTTAACAAAATGTAAAAAAAAAAATGGTATAGCACAAGCACACTTTTTAATCAAATCAATTTAAATTACGTTTGTTTTTAAATTACATATACTGTTCAAAATATTTGTTATGGGGTCCACTTTGTATCATGGTACTGAATGGTTACCATATTAATTCTAAGGTATTTTCGAGAACAATATGGTGCTAAAAATGTGTACTGTGGTACTTATGGTACATTTCATTATTATTTAGAAACAAATATTACATTTTCATTACAGGTTATTCATGTCATTACATTTGTGTAATCATTATTTTTATTTTACGCTAATTAGTTTATTTCATCTTCTAAAGAGGTGGGGAAATATTTTCTCTGGAAGATGAATTACATACTCCATTTTTAACAGGATCATGTTGCTTCGGAACAACAACCTCCGCATCATTAACTCCAGCCGTTCGGATGAGGGAAGCTACGTGTGCCGTGCGGAAAACCAGTTTGGTTCAGCGGAGTTGACAACCATGCTTCTGGTGAAAGGTAAGAGACCCTCATCAACCCCCAGCCCCCATCCCGTCGGCCCAATCCCGTGGTTAACCACACAAGAGCAAACAGACCGCCGCCAGACTGAGTCGGATGGAAGAAGAACTCATTGCAGCTTATCAGGTGTGAAGATGTTTGTTTTGGCCGCTCACAAGAGCGTCTACTGTCTCCTAGGACAGCTATTGTTGAGGAGGTTGTTCTTTACCAAGAAAACAGATAATAACTAGGAGGCTTGGGACAGATTGTCTTGATTGTATCACTGTTAGCATATGCAAGGGCGGATTTAGTGAATTGGGGGCCCCAGGCAAAATATAGGAATGGGGCCCTATACATTTGCACACATTTTCCTATAGCTCAACCTTGAGGTTCCTTTTTTGTTGTGATGCTTGCTGCTGCTCAATGGTGCCATAGTTGTGTCTAATGTTTCTACATTTTTCATGTACATGTTATAATGGCTTTCTTTCATGTTGTAGACCACGAAATGGCAACCGATTTAGAGTTGGGATACAGGTTTTCACAAAAACAAAATAAATTATAAAATGATAAATCTCACACTTGAGCGTTTAAACCAGGGGTGAGCCAGAAGTATAAATTATTATATTAATTTAAAACGGGGTTATGTGGGTGGATTTTCGCATTGATCTGAACAAAAATTACAGACCGGATTATTGAAAATTAACATTCATTCTCTGCCAGTAGGAGGCGCTTTTGGAACATCAGAAATATAGAATGAGAAAAGTGTGAAAAAAATATAGCCTATATTGACAAGGAAAGTCCACTGATGAGTTACCAGCATAAGCTTGTGTGCCTAATACTAAACTTTAAAATACATTTATTTTTAGTTATTTTAACTACAAATTTAAATAAAACTGAAAAAATTATGAAAAGGCAATTGTATATTTACACACCTAAGGATTATATCAACCAAAAAAGTAACTGTGTCCTCTACTTGGTTCCTTCTCATAAATGAGTAAGCGGCATTTAAAATAATTATAAACATATAATACACACTGTTTCTCAATATTTAATTACAGCTTCACATGCATAATATTTTCATCTCCTTCAAGCAGGGTACACAAAAAGCACGCTAGACGGCTGTCGTGGTAATAAACACAGTAAACAGCAACCGTTCGCGTGTCAGCGCTTAATGCGCATTTCCTATATGAAAAGCATTTTAGGGGGCCCTTGGCTTTTAAGGGCCCAAGGCGGTCGCCTACCTTTGCCTAATGGGTAAGTCTGCCTCTGAGCGTATGTGAGTATTTGTTTAAGGGAACTCTAGAGATACAAAATGCATGTTACGTGCAAAATATCTATTTTTTTGTCTAACACATTGTTAGACTGTACATGAGTTTGAGGCTCTGTTTACATCTTGTATTAAGATGCGTTTTCAGTGATCTGATCATGAATGGGATGCATCACCATTTACATCTGACCTTAACATGCATTTTAAATGTCTCTCCTGTGATCACTTCGAATTTTGTCTTGACCAGGGGTGAGTTCCTACAGGGCCAATGTCCTGCAGAGTTTAGCTCCATTCAGCTCCAACACACTTGCCTTGAAGTTTTTAGTGAGTCTGAAGACCTTGATTAGCTGGTCCAGGTGTGTTTTATTAAGGTTGGAGCTAAACTCTGCAGGACAGCGGCCCTTTAGGAAGAGGTTTTGGACACCCCTGGAAAGTAAGTGAATGGAAATTATATGAATGGTAATGGCAATTTCGATCATAATTTGTGTTTTGGCACAACATAGCAAAGTTGAAATTCATTGTTTTGGTGCACTTTCTTAAAACATGTCCCATAACATGGTTGGTCAGGGGAGAGTAGGTGGTCTTTTGTGGCTATTTGAACACATTCGACCACTTGAGAGACTACACTACAAATGTAATCCTGTCAAATGTTTTTATCTACTGCCTCTGAAGGTATTTGAAAGTGGACAAGCTCAAAATGTTTTATATCATATTTGCACCTGTGTTTAATGCCCTTCTCCTGTAATTCAATTGACAAAAATGCATCTTAATACCAAGTGTAAACATGACCTGAGATAGATCACTTTCAAACCAATCAGCTTTTGTTGGTCTAGACAGTGAATCTGTGCGAGCAATGTGAAAATGGTGCTAAATCTGCCTGAGAAATCTTTCACCCTCAGTCATCGTTTTCATAAACAGTCACTGCTGTCACTTTTCAATTACTTATACCCCAGAAGGAAACGCCATGCATTAAGAAATGAAGATTTTTCTTTTTTCCTTATTTTTTTTCTTATTTAGCCTGAATATTCATTCATACACATATATATATATTTTTATTTTATTATTTTTTTTTTTTTCTTCATTTGGTGCTGCCCTTCAGAAGCTGCAGAAGATACTTATATGTTTTTTGTTAATGTTTTTTTCTCAGAATACAAAATAAGTTCAATATACCATGATCTTCAAATTCAAAAAGTTTTCACCTCTAGGCTCTTACTGCATTGTTTTTCCTTCAGGAGCATCAGTGAGTGTTTGAACCTTTTGTGATAATTGCATATGAGTCATATGCTTATGATTTTTTCTGAAGAACAGCATGCAGTTTAACTGTTCAGAACAAACAAGGGATTCGTGAACAACTATCACTAAAAAAAAAAAAAAATTCATCCAGGTAACAACACAGTATTGAGAATCAAGAGTCCGTAAACTTTTAAACGCATTTTTAGAAATGCAACTATTATTTTCTCTTGTGGACTATGTAAACAGCTTTTATGTGAAATATCTTATTCAGGTCTGTACTAAATAAAAAAAATAGATAAATAATAAATTAAAATAAATTGTATTCAGCAATTTATGTAGGAACAAGTTTAGTAAGCTGAAAAGCTGTTGCAAATTTTCTGTTTGTCAAGGTCTGATATAATGGTGGATAAACCATTTCCTTTTTCCCCCCTCAAAATTATGAATTGAAAATGATGAATTCTACCGTAGTTCAATGATTCATTTGTTTTTCAAATAGTAACTGTTTTCAGAGTTTCTGACATAGCTGCAGATGTTCTTTGATGTCATATGGTCCTTGTGTGCTGATGACAGGATGACGTTCATGTTTCAGAGCCCATGCGGGTGGAGTTGAGCCCCATCCGGGTGGAGGTGACGGTGGGAGAGAGTGTGGTGCTCAGCTGTAAAGTCACTCATGACCCCTCGCTGGACGTGTCCTTCCTCTGGCTGCTCAACAACCAACCACTCAACACCCAGCAGGAGGGCGGTCACTTTGAGTACATTCAAACAGTAAGCAGCTTCACCACTGATGTGTTACTGTGCACTTGTGCCGATGCTGTAGGTGACATATACTGTAGATAATGAACTGTGCATCTGTTTGGTGGTCATCTGGTTGGTATTTGGTGTTTTGTGGGTAGTAATGTCATTTACACTATGATATTATTGAAGAATGTGCAGTATATCAGTGATAAAAGATTTATCGGTGACATATCGATATCAGTCAGTATTAGTATTTTGGATCACACTTTATCATATTTAAGGTTCAATTCTCGCTACTATGACTTTTGCCTCAATAAACTCCTAATTTGCTGCTTATTAATAGTTAGTAAGGTAGTTGTTAAAGGTCCCCTGAAATGCTTAGAAACACACAGCGTTACTCTATGTGTTGACATCGTTTTAACTGAAACAGGAAGACAGGGCGGGACATATCAAGCAGCCCCGCCCCTTTTTAAAATAGCCAATAGCGTTCATTTATATCACAGCTTGGGCTAGAGCCGCTCAGAGCCGTTGAGCTCCGTAAAGCCGCATTTGACAGGGTATGCCAGCCACAATCTCATCCATATTGCTATAAAATATAGCATTCTGTGTAGAATTCAAATAGCTCCGATACATTTTGTGGTCTGCGCCGACTCGCGCATGTTATCCGCTCCGTGCTATCGTGTCTCTGGACCGGAGCAGAGTGTGTGTGCAGTGCGGTGGTTAGCGTGACACAGCGCGAAACCAGAAACTGCAAGCTTTGAATGCTTATATCTTCTAAATGTGAATTTTGTCACTGTTTTGGAGCACACTGCCTTATAGATAACCTTAAGACTAACATATTGATACTAACACCCAAAAAACTATCATTTTGATTTCATGGGGACTTTAAGTTTAGGTATTGGGTAGGTTTAGGGATGTAGACTATGCACTTTATAAGTACTAATAAACAGCCAATATGTTAATAATAGGCATGCTAATAAGCAACTAGTTGTTAGTGAGAATTGGTCCCTATACTAAAGTTTCACTGTATTTTGTAAATTATTGGCATCAACCTGATAAAATAAATTTCAAACAGTAAACTTTTTTTCTTTTCTTTTTTCATAAATCACTGATATTTTACCATTTCACTTGGTACAAACATGCATGCATACATATATGACAATGAGAACAGAAAGAACATTTAAATAAGTAAGACTAAGGGGCGGAAATGTAATAATAATAATGTGGTATACATCTGGAACAGAAGATTTATGTGCATTATTTACTGTATATACAGCTGTATAAATAAATATGTATTTACATAATACTTGAGAGATAGGCAATAATTAGTTAAGAAATGCATTACAGAAGATAGGTGGTAATTTCTGTGTTAACTGTTTAAGCTGGAGATGGCATGGGGGAAAATTTGTTTTTATGCCTAGATGTTGTAGTGCACAGAGATCTGTAATGTCTGCCTGAGGGGAGAAGTGCAAACAGGTTGTGGCCAGGGTGAGAGAGGTCTGTGATGAAGTTACCTGACCGTTTCTCTCACTCTGGAGTTGTACAAGTCCTAACAGTCCGTTGCAATCTTCTTATATCTGATTTGCTGGCTGACCCAAACCAGACAGTTATAGATGTGCACAGAACCAACTCAATAACAGCTGAGGAAAACTGTGTCATCTGCGCCTGTGGAAGGTTGAACTTTTTCAGTTGACGAAGGAAGTATAACCTCTGCTGGGCCTTTTTCACAATGGAGTCAATGTGATTGTCCCACTTCAGGTCCTGTGAGATGGTGGTGCCCAGGAATCTGAATGACTCTACTGCAGCCACAGTGCTGTTCATGATGGTGAGTGGGGGGAGTCCAGGGGGGTTCCTCCTGAAGTCCACAATCATTTTCACAGTTTTGAGCGTGTTCAGCTCAAGGTTGTTGTGACTGCACCAGACAGCCAGCTGCTCAACCTCTTGTCTGTAAGCAGACTGGATGAATGGTGGCATCTGCAAACGTCAGGAGTTTGACAGAGGGGTCTTTAGAGGTGCAGTCATTTGTGTAGAGGAAGAAGAGCAGTGGGTAGAGCACACGCCCCTGAGGAGCACCAGTGCTGATGGCGCGGGAGTTGGATGTCAGTTTTCCCAGCCTTACTAGCTGCTGCCTGTCTGTCAGGAAGCTGGTGATCCACTGACAGATGGAGGTGGATACAGAGAGCTGTGTCAGTTTTATCAGGAGGGTATCCGGGATGATGGTGTTGAAAGTGGAGCTGAAGTCCACAGACAGGATCCTTGCATAAGTCCCTGGTTTGTCCAGATGTTGGAGAATGTAGTGCAGTCTTCAGTCCCATGTTGACTGCATCATCCACAGAAAATAATGTACCATCTACACTAAACCTAACCGATAGTGTTATCAAAAGCAAATGTGAGATAAAAATGCATTTCTTGTAGTAACCATGCCATATTAGCTTGCTTCTTTGTTGTAACTTGTATTTATTATTATTATTATTATTATTATATAGCATTTTACTGCTTTCATGGTTTTTGAAAACAGTATCATAACTCTATCTTCAATCTGTTGCTCCTGAACAGATGGAGTCACAGTTACTTATTTTAGGGATGCCACATTGCACCAAATCCTGCTTTAACTGGAGTGAGAATCAATCCAGTGAAAGGTCAGCCACGACCGTATGTCATCATGATGAAAGACCTGCTGTGAATCACACCATCATGTTTATCAGAGTCTCAGAGGAGCAGCAGCTCCACACACCCTCCACCCTGCCTGCAGAACTGAGAACACTCCCTGATTAGAACACATCAACAGGCATTCTGCCACCACAAAACCATCTAATGATGTGATTTCATACGTGCAGGGCAGCGTTTATCTGATCAGAAATACAGTTAAAACAGTAATATTGTGAAATATACCTACAATTAAAAATAAATGTTTTCTATTTTATGTTATTTGTTCTGAATTTTTGGCAACATTTACTTCAGGTTTCAGTTTCCTGCAGAAATCATAATATGCTGATTTGGTGCTCCATTATTATCAATTATTATTTGATGCTCAATCATTTATTATTGTCTATATTAATTTCAATGCTTTTTGGATTCTTTGATAATTATAATAAGTTAAAAAGAATAGCATTTAAATAATTATTTTGTAATATTATAGATGGCTTTACTGTCACTGTTGATCATTAATACATGCTTGCTGAATTAGATTTTTTTATTTTATTTTATTTTACCCTACACCTCTGAATGGTAGTGCATCATACATTCCACAAAACAAAACTAAATAAATGAATGAATGAATGAATGAATAAATAAAATATTATTTGTTTCTTGAGAACCAATTCAGCATATGATTTCTGAAGGATCATGTGACACTGAAGACTTGAGTCACAGCTGCTGAAAATTCAGCTTTGGAATAAATAACATTTTAATATATATTAACATGGAAAACAGCTACTTTAAATTGTACAAAAAAATAATAATAATAATAATCACAGTATTACTGTTTTTACAGTATTTTGGAATATGTTAAATGTATCTTTGTTGAGCATAAGAGACTCCTTTCATAAACATAAAAAAGAAAACTACTTTTGACCAGTAGTGTATATATTGTTTCTGCTGTTTTGCAGTTGGAAAATATTCCTAAAAATTATGACAGTTTATAGGTCTTCCTGTATGAGCAAACTACATATTTTCAAACAACAGGTTGTCTAACTCACTAATAGACTAGTCGAGTACTGGACAACTTGTCAACCATCATGGCCCATTCCTTGAGAGCATTTAGCAGTGTTTTAATCCCAGGTTGTTTGCATATTCTACAAAAAAATAAAAAATACACACACAGAGCTCCAATTTGATTGGCTGGCTTAGACAATAACATAAATTACTTGTTTACTACTCCGACATGAAGTCACCTCATCTCATGCAAGCATTCATGTAACTCCTAATAGGGATAGATCACTTCTCAGCACCATCTGCAGCTGACACAATTAAGTTCAAACCGTTTTATGTCCTCATACTATCAGATTATAGGCATATTCCCTCCGGCTGACAACATCATTTGGTTCTTTCACAGCAGCACTGAGCACCAATCTGCCATGAAACTGTCACTGTTACATATTCAAGTGCAGTGTTAGCCAAGGATTGGGAGGTTTTATTTTCGATTAGCCCACAGTGGATTTAATTGCTAGCTGGCACAGCAACTCATTTGGTGTTTGGGTTGTTTAGCGAGTTATTCATGTAAAATGGGCTGATTAAAGATTCTGTTAAGTTTTCCCTTTTTGCTATACATTAGACTATGCTTTCATCCACATCAACATGCAAATGAGATTTGAGAAATAATAATTTTACTTTCAAATTTTTACATTCAAATTACAATTATTGATCCTGTTTGTTACCTCAATTCAAATTGTATTCACATTCAGGAATTATACCGAAAATAAACTCAATACTGTTCAAATCTGAATGACACACAACCCACATTGATGTAAAAAGTGACACATTTTCTCTAAAAATGACCTAGTGGCGATTGTATTTCATATTTTATATTAATAAGTTGGTAAGTGTGTTGTTAGTCAAATGCTTATCAATGAGGGACTCGACTAGTGTCCGTTCCACCCTCAAGGTGCATCAGAGTCTCTATTTGCATTAGTCATGTACACTGAATTATTTACTTTTACATGTTGTTCTCATGTATTTGTTAGCTCTTCAGTGATAATGAATACTTGATGGATCACTTGTACCATAGGATGCTCTCATGAACCCCAGAAAATGTCTGCTCAGCAAACACACTCATAGTAGGCAGAAATTACTAGAATATTCATAGCGCTTTTGTATTACTATTTCGATGAACAAGTTAAAAAGAGAGAGAGTTTGAGGATTTTTCAGATATTTTTCTTATATACTGTATATAGACAGTGAGACAGTGGTGCAGCACCCAGCTGTCTGATTCATGTGCTGTAATTTTAATCAGCCCCTGTACTAAAGAGCTGCCTGTAGACCTTGAATTATTCGCAGTCTCGCCTAGGGCGTTTCTCGTTTCCAGAGAAGAGCAGATTGAGGATAGTAATGGTGCACATGCTCTTAAATCGAACAGGAATCTCTTAATCCACACAAGCCAATAGAGGCTGTAGCAGCAGCCCATTGCTCAGCTGTCAAGCTCTGCATGGAGCTCTATTTCTCTCTTTAACTCACAAAGTTTTCCTTTGTGCTTTATTTTTTCCCCTCTATTTAGCAGTCCTCCACAGCAGATCTGATGATCAGGAGCATCCTCCTGAAGCATGCTGGGAAATATGGCTGTCGTGCTCAGACGAGTGCAGACAGTGTGCTTGCAGAAGCTGAGCTGCTAGTTAGAGGTGAGTATGCCAAAAACACACTTTTGTAAAAAAAAATAAAAAATCTGTGATTACAGCATCTTTACAAATAACACAAAATCAAAATTGACCCTGTTGACTTTCGGAATAAATTTCCCCGTGTTTTATTAGACATGATTAATTGCATTGCATCATGCATTATTCAAAAGAAACAGGTGTTTGTTTTCTACAAATTTCATCTCGCCATTCTCCAGTTCTGAAATATTTTCTTTTCCGATGGCATGAGCAAGGTTGTGTAAATATTATACATAACTTTAAACAGTTCAGTCAGTTCCTGATGGATTTTTATTTAGTAGTGACCTGAATAAGATATTTCACATATTTTTGGACATTGACTGTTTTTTTCTTTTTCTTTTGTGTGTGTGTATGTAGATAGAGACAGATATACACTCTTAAAAATAAAGATGCTTCAAAAGGTTCTTCACAGCGATGCCATAGAAGAACCATTTTTGGTTTCACAAAGAACCATTCAGTAAAAGGTTCTTTAAAGAACCATCTCTTTCTTACCTTTTTGTAATCTGAAGAACCTTCTTTCACCACAAAGAACCTTTTGTGAAACAGAAAGGTTCTTGAAATGTTAAAGGTTCTTAATGGAACCATTTAGACAAAAAGGTTATTCTATGGCATTATGTATTAGAGGTGGAAAAAGTTGTTATACATAATTTATTACCAAGAAACTTAATTTGATTGCACCCACTAAATTAGTATGTGACATATAATTTTTAAAGGATGCTAAAACTGACAAGAAATCAAAATTGACCCAATTTACTGTCAATTAAAATTATATATAAAAAGCAGTTTTTCTCTCGATAATTATTTTTATTGAAAACATGAGAGAATCAAAATCTTGAGTATTATAGAATATTATAATATATTCTATTATAGAAAATAAATAATAGCTCATTCATTTAATATATACAATCACAGTGCTGATTGTTTTCAAATTATTTTAATTAACAGAAACTATCATAATTACAGCAGAAATATCAGAGGGCATTTGAAACAGGAAAGTTGAGAACCACTGCTCTATAAAAAGCCTTTTATTTCCTGCTACATGCTAATATTAACCAATCATATCATGGCCTGCTTTCATTATCCAAATTAATCGTCATGAAGAAAATAGAATCCTGCCCTGCATTATTTCACATTAAATATACTGCTTTCTTGGAGCCGCATCACATTATGGATGTTAACTAATTGTGAATGTTGTTCATGTTTTATGTAGAGTTTCTGCACTTTAGAATCACGAGTAATTTCTTCCTACAAGAACTTGCAGCTTCTTATTTAATTAACAGCTTGTTCACTAAAAACAGTCTCATTGATGTCTACTAGATCAGTGGTTCCCAACCCTGGTCCTGGAGGCACCCCAACACTGCACATTTTGCATGTCTCCTTTCTCTGATGCACCAATTTCAGGTCTTGGAGTCGCTACTAATGAGCTAATGACCTGAATCAGGTGTGTTTGATTAAGGAGACATGCAAAATGTGCAGTGTTGGGGTGCCTC
>NW_015506344.1:87141-98375 GCF_001515645.1 Sinocyclocheilus grahami | reverse complement strand
ATATATATATATATATATATATATATATATTTATTTTTTTATTTTATTATTTTTTTTTTTTTCTTCATTTGGTGCTGCCCTTCAGAAGCTGCAGAAGATACTTATATGTTTTTTGTTAATGTTTTTTTCTCAGAATACAAAATAAGTTCAATATACCATGATCTTCAAATTCAAAAAGTTTTCACCTCTAGGCTCTTACTGCATTGTTTTTCCTTCAGGAGCATCAGTGAGTGTTTGAACCTTTTGTGATAATTGCATATGAGTCATATGCTTATGATTTTTTCTGAAGAACAGCATGCAGTTTAACTGTTCAGAACAAACAAGGGATTCGTGAACAACTATCACTAAAAAAAAAAAAAAATTCATCCAGGTAACAACACAGTATTGAGAATCAAGAGTCCGTAAACTTTTAAACGCATTTTTAGAAATGCAACTATTATTTTCTCTTGTGGACTATGTAAACAGCTTTTATGTGAAATATCTTATTCAGGTCTGTACTAAATAAAAAAAATAGATAAATAATAAATTAAAATAAATTGTATTCAGCAATTTATGTAGGAACAAGTTTAGTAAGCTGAAAAGCTGTTGCAAATTTTCTGTTTGTCAAGGTCTGATATAATGGTGGATAAACCATTTCCTTTTTCCCCCCTCAAAATTATGAATTGAAGATGATGAATTCTACCGTAGTTCAATGATTCATTTGTTTTTCAAATAGTAACTGTTTTCAGAGTTTCTGACATAGCTGCAGATGTTCTTTGATGTCATATGGTCCTTGTGTGCTGATGACAGGATGACGTTCATGTTTCAGAGCCCATGCGGGTGGAGTTGAGCCCCATCCGGGTGGAGGTGACGGTGGGAGAGAGTGTGGTGCTCAGCTGTAAAGTCACTCATGACCCCTCGCTGGACGTGTCCTTCCTCTGGCTGCTCAACAACCAACCACTCAACACCCAGCAGGAGGGCGGTCACTTTGAGTACATTCAAACAGTAAGCAGCTTCACCACTGATGTGTTACTGTGCACTTGTGCCGATGCTGTAGGTGACATATACTGTAGATAATGAACTGTGCATCTGTTTGGTGGTCATCTGGTTGGTATTTGGTGTTTTGTGGGTAGTAATGTCATTTACACTATGATATTATTGAAGAATGTGCAGTATATCAGTGATAAAAGATTTATCGGTGACATATCGATATCAGTCAGTATTAGTATTTTGGATCACACTTTATCATATTTAAGGTTCAATTCTCGCTACTATGACTTTTGCCTCAATAAACTCCTAATTTGCTGCTTATTAATAGTTAGTAAGGTAGTTGTTAAAGGTCCCCTGAAATGCTTAGAAACACACAGCGTTACTCTATGTGTTGACATCGTTTTAACTGAAACAGGAAGACAGGGCGGGACATATCAAGCAGCCCCGCCCCTTTTTAAAATAGCCAATAGCGTTCATTTATATCACAGCTTGGGCTAGAGCCGCTCAGAGCCGTTGAGCTCCGTAAAGCCGCATTTGACAGGGTATGCCAGCCACAATCTCATCCATATTGCTATAAAATATAGCATTCTGTGTAGAATTCAAATAGCTCCGATACATTTTGTGGTCTGCGCCGACTCGCGCATGTTATCCGCTCCGTGCTATCGTGTCTCTGGACCGGAGCAGAGTGTGTGTGCAGTGCGGTGGTTAGCGTGACACAGCGCGAAACCAGAAACTGCAAGCTTTGAATGCGTATATCTTCTAAATGTGAATTTTGTCACTGTTTTGGAGCACACTGCCTTATAGATAACCTTAAGACTAACATATTGATACTAACACCCAAAAAACTATCATTTTGATTTCATGGGGACTTTAAGTTTAGGTATTGGGTAGGTTTAGGGATGTAGACTATGCACTTTATAAGTACTAATAAACAGCCAATATGTTAATAATAGGCATGCTAATAAGCAACTAGTTGTTAGTGAGAATTGGTCCCTATACTAAAGTTTCACTGTATTTTGTAAATTATTGGCATCAACCTGATAAAATAAATTTCAAACAGTAAACTTTTTTTCTTTTCTTTTTTCATAAATCACTGATATTTTACCATTTCACTTGGTACAAACATGCATGCATACATATATGACAATGAGAACAGAAAGAACATTTAAATAAGTAAGACTAAGGGGCGGAAATGTAATAATAATAATGTGGTATACATCTGGAACAGAAGATTTATGTGCATTATTTACTGTATATACAGCTGTATAAATAAATATGTATTTACATAATACTTGAGAGATAGGCAATAATTAGTTAAGAAATGCATTACAGAAGATAGGTGGTAATTTCTGTGTTAACTGTTTAAGCTGGAGATGGCATGGGGGAAAATTTGTTTTTATGCCTAGATGTTGTAGTGCACAGAGATCTGTAATGTCTGCCTGAGGGGAGAAGTGCAAACAGGTTGTGGCCAGGGTGAGAGAGGTCTGTGATGAAGTTACCTGACCGTTTCTCTCACTCTGGAGTTGTACAAGTCCTAACAGTCCGTTGCAATCTTCTTATATCTGATTTGCTAGCTGACCCAAACCAGACAGTTATAGATGTGCACAGAACCAACTCAATAACAGCTGAGGAAAACTGTGTCATCTGCGCCTGTGGAAGGTTGAACTTTTTCAGTTGACGAAGGAAGTATAACCTCTGCTGGGCCTTTTTCACAATGGAGTCAATGTGATTGTCCCACTTCAGGTCCTGTGAGATGGTGGTGCCCAGGAATCTGAATGACTCTACTGCAGCCACAGTGCTGTTCATGATGGTGAGTGGGGGGGAGTCCAGGGGGGTTCCTCCTGAAGTCCACAATCATTTTCACAGTTTTGAGCGTGTTCAGCTCAAGGTTGTTGTGACTGCACCAGACAGCCAGCTGCTCAACCTCTTGTCTGTAAGCAGACTGGATGAATGGTGGCATCTGCAAACGTCAGGAGTTTGACAGAGGGGTCTTTAGAGGTGCAGTCATTTGTGTAGAGGAAGAAGAGCAGTGGGTAGAGCACACGCCCCTGAGGAGCACCAGTGCTGATGGCGCGGGAGTTGGATGTCAGTTTTCCCAGCCTTACTAGCTGCTGCCTGTCTGTCAGGAAGCTGGTGATCCACTGACAGATGGAGGTGGATACAGAGAGCTGTGTCAGTTTTATCAGGAGGGTATCCGGGATGATGGTGTTGAAAGTGGAGCTGAAGTCCACAGACAGGATCCTTGCATAAGTCCCTGGTTTGTCCAGATGTTGGAGAATGTAGTGCAGTCTTCAGTCCCATGTTGACTGCATCATCCACAGAAAATAATGTACCATCTACACTAAACCTAACCGATAGTGTTATCAAAAGCAAATGTGAGATAAAAATGCATTTCTTGTAGTAACCATGCCATATTAGCTTGCTTCTTTGTTGTAACTTGTATTTATTATTATTATTATTATTATTATATAGCATTTTACTGCTTTCATGGTTTTTGAAAACAGTATCATAACTCTATCTTCAATCTGTTGCTCCTGAACAGATGGAGTCACAGTTACTTATTTTAGGGATGCCACATTGCACCAAATCCTGCTTTAACTGGAGTGAGAATCAATCCAGTGAAAGGTCAGCCACGACCGTATGTCATCATGATGAAAGACCTGCTGTGAATCACACCATGATGTTTATCAGGCTCTCAGAGGAGCAGCAGCTCCACACACCCTCCACCCTGCCTGCAGAACTGAGAACACTCCCTGATTAGAACACATCAACAGGCATTCTGCCACCACAAAACCATCTAATGATGTGATTTCATACGTGCAGGGCAGCGTTTATCTGATCAGAAATACAGTTAAAACAGTAATATTGTGAAATATACCTACAATTAAAAATAAATGTTTTCTATTTTATGTTATTTGTTCTGAATTTTTGGCAACATTTACTTCAGGTTTCAGTTTCCTGCAGAAATCATAATATGCTGATTTGGTGCTCCATTATTATCAATTATTATTTGATGCTCAATCATTTATTATTGTCTATATTAATTTCAATGCTTTTTGGATTCTTTGATAATTATAATAAGTTAAAAAGAATAGCATTTAAATAATTATTTTGTAATATTATAGATGGCTTTACTGTCACTGTTGATCATTAATACATGCTTGCTGAATTAGATTTTTTTATTTTATTTTATTTTACCCTACACCTCTGAATGGTAGTGCATCATACATTCCACAAAACAAAACTAAATAAATGAATGAATGAATGAATGAATAAATAAAATATTATTTGTTTCTTGAGAACCAATTCAGCATATGATTTCTGAAGGATCATGTGACACTGAAGACTTGAGTCACAGCTGCTGAAAATTCAGCTTTGGAATAAATAACATTTTAATATATATTAACATGGAAAACAGCTACTTTAAATTGTACAAAAAAATAATAATAATAATAATCACAGTATTACTGTTTTTACAGTATTTTGGAATATGTTAAATGTATCTTTGTTGAGCATAAGAGACTCCTTTCATAAACATAAAAAAGAAAACTACTTTTGACCAGTAGTGTATATATTGTTTCTGCTGTTTTGCAGTTGGAAAATATTCCTAAAAATTATGACAGTTTATAGGTCTTCCTGTATGAGCAAACTACATATTTTCAAACAACAGGTTGTCTAACTCACTAATAGACTAGTCGAGTACTGGACAACTTGTCAACCATCATGGCCCATTCCTTGAGAGCATTTAGCAGTGTTTTAATCCCAGGTTGTTTGCATATTCTACAAAAAAATAAAAAATACACACACAGAGCTCCAATTTGATTGGCTGGCTTAGACAATAACATAAATTACTTGTTTACTACTCCGACATGAAGTCACCTCATCTCATGCAAGCATTCATGTAACTCCTAATAGGGATAGATCACTTCTCAGCACCATCTGCAGCTGACACAATTAAGTTCAAACCGTTTTATGTCCTCATACTATCAGATTATAGGCATATTCCCTCCGGCTGACAACATCATTTGGTTCTTTCACAGCAGCACTGAGCACCAATCTGCCATGAAACTGTCACTGTTACATATTCAAGTGCAGTGTTAGCCAAGGATTGGGAGGTTTTATTTTCGATTAGCCCACAGTGGATTTAATTGCTAGCTGGCACAGCAACTCATTTGGTGTTTGGGTTGTTTAGCGAGTTATTCATGTAAAATGGGCTGATTAAAGATTCTGTTAAGTTTTCCCTTTTTGCTATACATTAGACTATGCTTTCATCCACATCAACATGCAAATGAGATTTGAGAAATAATAATTTTACTTTCAAATTTTTACATTCAAATTACAATTATTGATCCTGTTTGTTACCTCAATTCAAATTGTATTCACATTCAGGAATTATACCGAAAATAAACTCAATACTGTTCAAATCTGAATGACACACAACCCACATTGATGTAAAAAGTGACACATTTTCTCTAAAAATGACCTAGTGGCGATTGTATTTCATATTTTATATTAATAAGTTGGTAAGTGTGTTGTTAGTCAAATGCTTATCAATGAGGGACTCGACTAGTGTCCGTTCCACCCTCAAGGTGCATCAGAGTCTCTATTTGCATTAGTCATGTACACTGAATTATTTACTTTTACATGTTGTTCTCATGTATTTGTTAGCTTTTCAGTGATAATGAATACTTTATGGATCACTTGTACCATAGGATGCTCTCATGAACCCCAGAAAATGTCTGCTCAGCAAACACACTCATAGTAGGCAGAAATTACTAGAATATTCATAGCGCTTTTGTATTACTATTTCGATGAACAAGTTAAAAAGAGAGAGAGTTTGAGGATTTTTCAGATATTTTTCTTATATACTGTATATAGACAGTGAGACAGTGGTGCAGCACCCAGCTGTCTGATTCATGTGCTGTAATTTTAATCAGCCCCTGTACTAAAGAGCTGCCTGTAGACCTTGAATTATTCGCAGTCTCGCCTAGGGCGTTTCTCGTTTCCAGAGAAGAGCAGATTGAGGATAGTAATGGTGCACATGCTCTTAAATCGAACAGGAATCTCTTAATCCACACAAGCCAATAGAGGCTGTAGCAGCAGCCCATTGCTCAGCTGTCAAGCTCTGCATGGAGCTCTATTTCTCTCTTTAACTCACAAAGTTTTCCTTTGTGCTTTATTTTTTCCCCTCTATTTAGCAGTCCTCCACAGCAGATCTGATGATCAGGAGCATCCTCCTGAAGCATGCTGGGAAATATGGCTGTCGTGCTCAGACGAGTGCAGACAGTGTGCTTGCAGAAGCTGAGCTGCTAGTTAGAGGTGAGTATGCCAAAAACACACTTTTGTAAAAAAAAATAAAAAATCTGTGATTACAGCATCTTTACAAATAACACAAAATCAAAATTGACCCTGTTGACTTTCGGAATAAATTTCCCCGTGTTTTATTAGACATGATTAATTGCATTGCATCATGCATTATTCAAAAGAAACAGGTGTTTGTTTTCTACAAATTTCATCTCGCCATTCTCCAGTTCTGAAATATTTTCTTTTCCGATGGCATGAGCAAGGTTGTGTAAATATTATACATAACTTTAAACAGTTCAGTCAGTTCCTGATGGATTTTTATTTAGTAGTGACCTGAATAAGATATTTCACATATTTTTGGACATTGACTGTTTTTTTCTTTTTCTTTTGTGTGTGTGTATGTAGATAGAGACAGATATACACTCTTAAAAATAAAGATGCTTCAAAAGGTTCTTCACAGCGATGCCATAGAAGAACCATTTTTGGTTTCACAAAGAACCATTCAGTAAAAGGTTCTTTAAAGAACCATCTCTTTCTTACCTTTTTGTAATCTGAAGAACCTTCTTTCACCACAAAGAACCTTTTGTGAAACAGAAAGGTTCTTGAAATGTTAAAGGTTCTTAATGGAACCATTTAGACAAAAAGGTTATTCTATGGCATTATGTATTAGAGGTGGAAAAAGTTGTTATACATAATTTATTACCAAGAAACTTAATTTGATTGCACCCACTAAATTAGTATGTGACATATAATTTTTAAAGGATGCTAAAACTGACAAGAAATCAAAATTGACCCAATTTACTGTCAATTAAAATTATATATAAAAAGCAGTTTTTCTCTCGATAATTATTTTTATTGAAAACATGAGAGAATCAAAATCTTGAGTATTATAGAATATTATAATATATTCTATTATAGAAAATAAATAATAGCTCATTCATTTAATATATACAATCACAGTGCTGATTGTTTTCAAATTATTTTAATTAACAGAAACTATCATAATTACAGCAGAAATATCAGAGGGCATTTGAAACAGGAAAGTTGAGAACCACTGCTCTATAAAAAGCCTTTTATTTCCTGCTACATGCTAATATTAACCAATCATATCATGGCCTGCTTTCATTATCCAAATTAATCGTCATGAAGAAAATAGAATCCTGCCCTGCATTATTTCACATTAAATATACTGCTTTCTTGGAGCCGCATCACATTATGGATGTTAACTAATTGTGAATGTTGTTCATGTTTTATGTAGAGTTTCTGCACTTTAGAATCACGAGTAATTTCTTCCTACAAGAACTTGCAGCTTCTTATTTAATTAACAGCTTGTTCACTAAAAACAGTCTCATTGATGTCTACTAGATCAGTGGTTCCCAACCCTGGTCCTGGAGGCACCCCAACACTGCACATTTTGCATGTCTCCTTAATCAAACACACCTGATTCAGGTCATTAGCTCATTAGTAGCGACTCCAAGACCTGAAATTGGTGCATCAGAGAAAGGAGACATGCAAAATGTGCAGTGTTGGGGTGCCTCAAGGACCAGGGTTGGGAACCACTGGCCTAGATGTTATTCCTGTACAAAACCTCACTTTTCTCCCCACAACTGCATGATGTGTTGTACGATTCTCTTGTAAACAAGCAAAGTCATTAGCTTATCAATGCCTCAAACACTGTTGGCCTACAAAGAAATGTGTTGTCTACCCTGGCGGACCTTAAGCCACGTGTGTTCATGATGTTGGCCGCTGCGCTTCCA
The DNA here is from genome assembly GCF_001515645.1 of Sinocyclocheilus grahami. Lineage (NCBI taxonomy): Eukaryota > Metazoa > Chordata > Actinopteri > Cypriniformes > Cyprinidae > Sinocyclocheilus > Sinocyclocheilus grahami. The sequence goes on along the minus strand of NW_015506344.1, from coordinate 90,345 downwards.
CATGTCCACTGCTTCCTCTCAGAAAAGAAAACCCTTTTGTGGTCTCCATCCAGACGCAAAACAGAAACCCCTACTACTGCTGCCGTGGTGACGCACCATGCATATTAATAACCTCGAATGCAAAGGCACCTTTCAGTCCAACCTTTTAACACATCTCGTTTCAAACCACGCAGAATATTGACTTTCATTGGCCGAAGCAGCTGTCAGCCTCTCTGTTACAACTGTTTCCTCTTCAGCCAGTCGCCCACAATGATTGCATTTACTTCTGAAGGCTGAGAAATGTGTATAAAAACACAGTTTAAGACATTTCACCATTCAACCATGCCTAAGAGGGCTGGCAGACTACCAATAGTAGACATAAAGAGGAAAGAGAGCGGGTTCTATAATGTGTGAAATCCTTGCAGAGAGATCTGTCATCCAAAATCATTCCATGGTTAAGACAGTCTTTGTAAAGATTGAGTGGGATTTGAATTCCACATGCATACACATACACTGTGTTTCTCGTTATCTCGTTGATTACACCGAAATAAAAAAATGTTAGACTAGTGGTCAAAAGTTTGAAATAATAAAAAAAATATACGTTTTTGAAAGAAGTATCTTATGCTCACCAAGGCTGCATTTATTTGATGAAAAATATAGTAAAACAGTAATATTATAAAATATTACTATCATTTCAAATAACTGTTTCAATATATTTTAAAATGTAATGTATTCTTGTGATGGCAAAATGGAATTTTCAGCACCCATTGCCGCAGTCTTCAGTGTCACATGATCCTTCAAAAAGCATGGTAACACACTGGTTTAGGGACTAATTCTAATTCTAACTAGTTGCCTATTAGCATGCATATTACTAGCATATTGGCTGTTTATTAGTACTTATAAAGCACATATTAATGCATGACCATATTTTAGATCCCTTAATCCTACCTATGCCTAAATTTAATAACTACTTTACTAACTATTAATAAGCTGCAAGTCGGGTGTTTATTTTAAGGTAAAAGTCATAGTTAATAGTAAGTAAATAGAAAACAGTTATTTTGAATAAATAATAATATTTCACAATGTTACAGTTTTACTGTATTTTTAACCAAGTACATGCAGCCTTGGTGAGCATAAGAGACTTCTTTCAAAAACATTTAAAAATTGTAATTATTCCAAACTTTTGACCAGTAGTGTACATTGATTGACGCACCTCAGTTACAAAACATTAATAAGCGGCAAATGTCTACTGACTGAGTGTTCAGAAACATGGGGTGGGGGAGTGGGGAGGGGGGTGTAAGAATGTCTGTTAAATGTTACATTCAGTTTAGTTTGACTCAGTGATGGTGTTTGTTTCCAGGCCCTCCTGGACCTCCTGGAGTGGTGATTGTAGAGGAGATCACGGATACCACTGCGACGTTGTCATGGAGCCACGGCGTTGACAACCACAGTCCAATCACCACCTATAATGTACAGGCACGAAGCCCTGTCTCTCTGGGCTGGCAGACAGTGAAAACCGGTAATCACTACCATACACGCTAATGTCTTAATGTCACTGTGTGTGTGTGTGGGTGTGTGTGTGTGTGTGTGTTTAAGTGATGCAGGTGATGTGAGCAATTCAGATCGTATTCAAATGCTCTAATAGATCACAGTTCTATTGTATATGTCATATAGCAGCCATTATACAGTTCTACTCAGCTAGTTCTAAGTCTACTCAATATAAATATAAGCCAATATAAATACTTGAGCAATGCTCACAATAATCACATTTCTGTTTTACTATATTTGTCTTTAATAAATGCAGCTTTGAGCATACGAGTTCAAGAGCATATGAGACTTCTTTCAAAATAATTGAATATAATGTGTATAATTCCTTTTATAATTTATTTTGGGCCCAGATTTAACTAACTTATCAGATTGCATATGAAAGTTTAAGTCTTAATGGTCACTGACTCAAAGACTGACATATATTCCTATATTTCTTGTTTCATGATCTCACTTCAAACCTTTGACTTTCAGCATATTGTATGACTGCTAACAGTGTCTCTGAATGCAGACTCAAGCGCTGGGAGTTGACTTTTCCTCCCATCTGTTTGTAAGGATGTGTGACAAGAGCCCAGTGGGCCTCTATTAAATGTCTGGTGTGCTTTTTTAAATGTCACTGGCTGAAATCGTTTGGCAAATTAATTTGAAGGTCATTAGTAGGTTAACTTTACCATCATCTGGAATTCTCACAAATCATAGTTCATCCCAAAATAATAAAGAACATAAGTATTATCATTATGCAAAATATTTTATAAAATCTAGACATATTATTGACAGGATTTTAATTCACCCAATTATCTAGCTCTCACTTTTAGCAATTTGTCAGATAAATAAGGTTTTCATTTGTTTTTATTGCTAACAGGAGTTTCAGTAAATAGCTTTATTTTGGGTACCTTGACTGTAATACCACTTGTAATTATCTGCTATTATCCAAAGACAACATATTTTTGTGTCATCTGTTCAAACATTAGCAGTCTGCTTTGGATAATAGCAAAGTTTTATGCAATGATGTCGACTTTATGTGGATGAATCGTACTTTTCAGTTTGAACATTCCACACGGATGACAGTAAGAGAGATAAGGCACAATTACTGTGTACACAATGCTTTAAGTGCTGAACCTAGTCAGATTAGAACAAGGAGGCAGAGAAGAAAATCTTTGTCTTGGAGTGTTTAAACACTGCAACCACTTCATGTTCTTTACTCTGCATTTCTCTTCTAGGAATAGAGTAGGCCTAAAGGGGCGTTCATGCTGACAAAAGCATTCAAAGTCATTCATTTCCAATAAGAGATTTGAGGCGGCATGAGCAACAAAGACCGTTGGGGATGCAACAAACTTTAGTTTGACTTTTGCAACTACACAGTAACTCAATGTGGTGTAGAGTTCAGACAGCATGTTCATACTAGCATACTAAATCATTTACTTTAAAAGAATATACTTTAGTGCTTTCAGAGACTTAAACTTTAGACTGTCTTTTTTTACCCACTGAAGTAGGACTCTTTAGCACATATCACAAGTACATCTTTATGTAATTTCATAATTATTTGTATTGTCTATTGTCTTTAAAATGTGGTAAATGTGTAGTGCATAATGTCTTTAAATGTCTTTAAAGCATGACAAAAAGATTAAAACACTGGTTTAAAATGCACTTTATAGTAAATATTTACGACAGACAGGGAGG